>NW_023616286.1:0-180001 GCF_013339695.2 Rhipicephalus sanguineus
GGCAATATCAAGATTCTATCGTCCTCGCCAAGTCCCACGCTGAACGCATTTTGTCCTCTCCTCAAGCTGTAGCTACGCACGCATCTCACGATGATTCTCATCAAGCACGTGCACAGATTAAACTACCTAAGCTCGATCTACCGAAGTTTAATGGAGACCCAATTAGATGGCCTGAGTTTTGGGATCAATTTGAGTCAACTATTGATCAGAACCGCCATCTCGCAGACGTGGACAAATTGAAATACCTCCGGAGCTACCTGTCGGGTAAAGCGGAAGGTGTCATCAGCGGCCTGGCCACAACTAACGAAAGTTATAGCGCAGCTATAGATCTTCTCAAAGAAAGATTCGGCCATAAGTCGCTGATTGTTAACGACCACATGCGCCGGCTTCTTAACCTTCCTAAAGTCCGCTCATGCGAAGATTTTGAAGGGCTTCAAAGGCTGTATGAAGAGGTACAAACCCGCGTGAGATCCCTTCGTAACCTTGGAGCCGAAGAAAAAGAGTACGGAGTGTTACTGAAAACAGCAATAATTCAGAACCTTCCACAAGAAATGGTGCTCCGTTATACTCAGCGCACCTTATCTTCGACAAACTCAAGCGGTACTAGTGACCAACTAGATGAATTGTTATTCTTCTAGACTTCTTAAGCCTCGAAGTAAGAAGCCGGGAACAGGCTTTGCTGCTGACGGATGACCACAGAGAACGAGTTTTAACCGGAAAACCAAATCTAACGACCATAACCGAGGTTCTGCGTCTATGTTAGCCGTAAAGCTTGATCCAGAGAGTTGTGTGCTATGTAGCGGCAAAGATCACTCGGTGGATGACTGCCCATCTGAGATCACATTAGATGAGAAAAAAGAGAAACTGCGCAAGTTGGGATGTTGCTTCCGATGCGCTAAACCATTTCACAGAGCGAAAGAATGCAGAAGCTGGAAGAGGTTAAGCTGCGCGAAATGCAAGGGACGACACATCACAACGATGTGCGACCCAAAATGGATACAGAAGAATAACGAAACGCAGACCACTGTATCCAGCTCTTCTACAGACTCGCTAAAGAGCACAGTACTTCTGCAGACCGCGCAAGTTTGGGCTGTGGGCACTCGAGACAAATGCCTTGTAAGAATGGTTAATTGATGGTGGCAGTCAACGCAGCTCCATCACGGAAGAGTTGTCTAGGAAGCTGAAAGCCACCGTGGTAGCCGAAGAGCAGCTCACCATCTCTGGATTCGGAAAACATTTTCTGCACCTCGGAAATATTATCGGAGAGTACGCGTTACGCTACATAGCCAGTACGACGCAAACTCGATTGAAATAGAGGCTATAGAAGTCCCAGAAGTATGCAGTGACTTGTCAGCACTGACAGAGACAATGTGCTTGAAAGGGTAAAAGACAGGGACTTACGTTGGCTGATGTCACCGTATTCCAGGTCTCACATGAGCCTGGCATATGCGTGCTTATAGGAGCTGACTGTTACTGGCAACTCGTCAGCGAAAAAATTCAACGACTGGACCGACTCCTTAACCGCCATCGAAACAATCATGGGATGGACACTACATGGAGATACCAGAAGTGTGCCGAAGTTCCAGCCAGAAACCGTAAGGACCTTCAACATACACCTGATGGAAACCAATGTCTCACAGCAACTGAGGGCTTTCTGGGAAGTGGACCATCTGGGGACTGGCCCACGAAGAAAGACATTCGAAAGATGACGAATCTCCTGAAGAAACTTATGGAATCAACTGTTAAAACCAATGGACGCTACGAAGTTGAACTCCCTTGGCGCAGCAATTATTCCGAGCTTAAAGACAACCGAGATGTCGCTTTGAAGAGGCTGGAGGCTCTACAAAGAAAGCTGTGTCGAGAAACCAGAGTTTAACAAGGAATATGACACTGCGATCAGGAGCTACTATAACAATGGCTTTGCTGAGAAGGTCACAACGAGCAGTACGAGCGGGCATGTCACGTACTACCTGCCTACACCGAGCGGTAGTGAGACGTGACAGAATTACAACAAAAGTGCGGGTGGGTGTTCGACGCCTCATCTAGCGCTTCGGACTCTCCTTCTCTCAACGATGTCTTGTGGACAGGGCCGAATTTGAATCCCAACATACTTGACTTACTGCTGAAGTTTCGCAGCTTCAAGATTGGAATTTCCGCCGACATCGAAAAAGCTTTTCTTCAAGTGTCACTGGCTGAACACGACCGGAGACGCGTTTCGCTACTTTTGGTTTGAGGAAGGTTCTACTAACCTTGAAGAATTGCGCATGACAAGGGTTCCTTTCGGTGCCTGCAGCAGTCCCTTTCTCCTAGCGGCAACTCTGCGACACCACTTTCAACTCGTGGAAGACAAGTACCCTTCGACTGCCAAACTGTTGAAGGATCATTTCTATGTAGATGATTTGGTCATCGGAGCACAGAGCAAAGACGAAGCACAGCAAGTCGTCAACGATTGCTTCAGTATTTTGGAAGAGGCGGGGATGCACCTAACAAAGTGGACGACAAATGATGGACATTTACGAAACTTTTACAACAGTAAAGACATGAAGATACAGTTCGATGTAGGAAACGGAAAAAAGATTCTTGGACTTGTCTGGGACACTGACAAAGACATCTTAAGCCATCGAGACAAGATGCTTGAATCGTTAAACGAGCCAAAGGTTACGAAGCGACAGATCTTAAGCTTTGCCTCACTCATGTACGATCCTTTCGGATTCTTGGCACCGTGCGTTCTGGTGGTGAAGTTATTAGTTCAAAGGCTGTGGATACAGAAATACAGCTGGGATGCTCCCCTACCCGAGTCTATTCTTCTGGAGTGGACAGCGTGGACTAAAGGCCTCCCAATAGTTAATCAGTTGGAAGTTAAGAGACATTTTGGTCAATTCCTCCTGGGTAAGAATGTTCGGGTTACCATCCATGCCTTTAGCGACGCAAGCCCTGCTGCGTATGGCGCCGTGCTCTTCCTTCAGGTACGAGACATCAATGGAGACATAACAGTTCAGCTATTGATAGCCAAATCGAGAGTCGCACCTCTACAAAATATGACTGCCCACGACTGGAGCTTATGGGCGCTTGTTGCAGCTCGACTTATTGCAACAGTGAAACGTGCCTTAAACCTAGCGGACGTTGAAACAGTTATGTGGACAGACTCCATGATTGTGATTCATTGGCTACGAAGTTCAACGAAGCGCTGGAAACAGTTCGTAGCAAACAGAGTTGCGGAGATACTCTCCCTTACCGAAGTTAATATGTGGAGACATTGCCCAGGTGATCAGAATCCAGCCGATTTGCTGTCTAGAGGAGCCACCGCGGAACAACTCTTACAAAGTTCGCTTTGGTGGAAAGGACCAAACTTTCTCCACACTGAGACGACATTCGACGAACCCTGCTACAGCGAGGATACAGTCGACGTAGAAGAGGAAACGAAGTGTTTGAATGCAGCTGTACGACCAGAACCTACGATTGTAAACATCGATGACTACAGCTCTTATAACCGACTGATGCGTACAACTGCGTGGATACAACGTTTCACTAGGAATTGCCGACATACAGACGCCAGAAAGAAAGGACCTCTAGACGCAACCGAATTACAAGAGGCCGAAATTTATTGGATACGTCGAACACAAGATAAAGTATTTGGACCAGATGTACGTCGAATGGACATTGCACTTCAGCGGTTCAGTCCCTATCACGACGAATTAGGGCTTCTTCGCTTGGGAGGTCGACTTCAGTTCAGCAACCTCGTGAAAGTTCCAAGCACCCTATTCTGCTTCCAGCTTCAGACACATTCACAAAATTGTTGGTGAAGAAAGAACATCAACGACTTTTACACGCTGGACTCAGTTTTCTCTTAACGGAATTGAGAGAAAGATTCTGGACACTGAGAGCCAGGCAGGTTGTAAAGAAAGTCATAAACGAATGCACCGTCTGCCGACGATATTCCTGCAAGCAATACTCGGAGCCTTTCGCGCCCCTAACAGCAGACCGTGTCCAGCCTTCTCCACCTTTCGAAGTCTGTGGTGTAGATTTTGCTGGACTCCTTCTACGAAAGATAATGGAGAAGCTACGAAAAAAGTTACATACTCATCTTCACATGTGCAGTCGTCAGAGCGGTTCATTTGGAGCTCGTCACCAGTCTTACTTACGACAAGTTCCTACTAGCTTTTAAACGATTTGTGGCACGACGAGGCATCTGTAGGATAATTTACTCCGACAATGCCAAGACCTTTAGAAAGGCCTCAAGGGAGATTCAGCGGCTTCATGAGTTAATGGAATCGCAAGAAGTACAATCGTATTTCGGATGTCACAAGATCATTTGGAAATTCATCACTGAACAAGCTCCCTGGTGGGGAGGGTTTTGGAAAAGACTTATTAGATCCGTGAAGTCTACATTGAAGAAAACACTGCGAAATCATTTCTTTAACTACGAAGAACTTTCTACCATCCTTATTCAAGTTGAAGCTATGATAAATTCACGACCGATTACATTTGTGTATACAGAATCCTCTGAACCAACTCCACTTACGCCAAGTCATTTCCTCATAGGCCAAAGATTGACTATGCTTCCTACAGACTGTGTTAGCACACCAGCCGAAGAAGCGTCGTCGTCACGCGACATACTTCAGCGAAAAAGGAAACATCAAGAACAAGTGTTAAACAATCTTGGAACAGGTGGCGACGAGAGTACCTCCAAGAACTTCGTTCAGCTCATGTGAATGAAACTACAAGCACAGAATCCGTGAAGATAGAAGATATCGTACTGATAAAGGAATTAAACTCGCCGGGGCAATTGTGGAAGATGGGACAGGTCACCGAAGTATTTCCGGGCAGCGACGGCAAAGTTCGCTCATGCAAGGTGCGCACTCCTGGTGGCACCACGTTGCGGAGACCAGTACAGATGTTGTACCACCTGGAATCTGCTGGACAAGATTCGGTACCTCGGAAACAAGAGACTTGAAAAGAAGCCAGCCCCGCACAAGTTGTTCGGCCGGGAGCTGTTAAATATTATGCCTGTCAAGAGGAGAGTAGATGAAGAAGTGACAAGCGAACGTGGGCCCGAGCGCGCGCCCGCATTCCGTTTTTAGTTTTTTACTCAGCGTCAAATAAACAAGACGTTCTCTACTTCGGCTCCGCTTCCTGGTTTTCAACATTATGTATACCAATATGGTGATAGCGGGGAAACGTAACCAATAGCTTGATGAAGCAGGTATAAGTTCATTGCACATGGGATGAACCTGGTATGAATAAGAGATACCATATTCTACCTCTGCTCCCCATAATCGTTTCACCGAGAACATTTACCGGTTTCCTCCGCAATTCTATGTGTCTGCGAAATCGTAGATAATCATAATCATCCTGTCTTCATAGTTATCATTCGTCACAGTTTTTTTCTTTTGCTGCCCTTCCCCTTCGAGAAGGAAGACCAGAGGGAAGACCTACCTCTCCACCTTTCCTATAGTTCATTATTTCTATCCATCTTCAAAAACAAAAAAAGCAAAAAAAACTAACCATAATAAACTCTGACTCATTTACTTTTTGTATGATGTCCTTTGCGCAGTAATTTTCGTGAAAGGTGTAATTTACTAATCCTCCAATCCTCCTCTTCCATCTCTCCATGTAATTATGGAAGGTAATTAGCAAAGAACGAACGAAATAGAGCAATATAGAAAGTTTATAACGAGGAAATAGACATGTCTTTTTAAGTTTAAGCCGAACGCCATATAATTGGAAATGAATTGCGGGGCTAAAGGAGCGGGGCGTCGACGTAGGCACCAAATTACACCGCCTCGCGCCTTGCGAGCTAGCTATCTTTAGCCGTAGACTTAATCAAGCCTGCCGCGCCTTTCTCAGAGAAAAGAAGAATTTAAAGTGGGAGACTTGAGGTGCGCGGACAGTTCTATGTGTCTGAGCAGCGTGCTGCAGGTTCAGAGCTGGGACACTAGCTCGCGCTCGTCCTGCATGTGTTGTGTTCGTGCGTCTTTTGCGCACGAGCGGTGCGCTGCAAGTTTCGAGCGATTTGCCGTAGTTCGTGTGACATTTTAATTTGCAGATATCTCATTCATTGCTGTGCCCTTGCGGCGAAACTGTGAGGGTCGTATCTATCTATCTATCTATCTATCTATCTATCTATCTATCTATCTATCTATCTATCTATCTATCTATCTATCTATCTATCTATCTATCTATCTATCTTCTATCTTGTCGACATGATGGATGTGCAGTGTAGGCGTTTCTCCAATGCGTATGCCTTCTGAAGAAAAAATTGAGCACGGAACAGGTAAAGGGGAGAGAAAGGAAAGAACGAAATAAACAGAGAGAAAAAAGGAAAGAAACAAACAGGAACAAAGAGAGACAGGAGCATGCTAATTAGGACCATGTTATTTAGATTGTACAAATTACGATAATGTTAATTTAGACCATATTATTTATCTCGTAAATTATCACCATGCTGTCTAGGACATGCATAATTAAGATCGTGCTAAATAACAGCATGCTAATTAGGACCATGCTAGTAATCTAGGTCGGCCACAAGCTCCGCTGCTGGTCTCGCCTTGAACCATTAGTGCAAGCTGCCTCCACATTCAGATGCGAGGCATCTTATGGTGGAGTTCAAACGGTGTGCGGCGTGGCCACCCTTACTGCGCATGCGCAAACCCTCTCCCCAGGTAGCACACATGGTCTAGAAAACGTTTTTTTAGGGATAAATGGGATAAAACGGATTCTAAACCAATTTCGACGTTTTAAAAACCTCACAGAAAATCCGTATTATATTCGTTTTTGATAACGTCTAAAAGCGCATTTCTTAAGACCATTTTGGTCTGAAACGTATATTTCACGACGTTTGTTCGATTCTAAACCAATTTCGACGTTTTAAAAACGTCACAGAAAATCCGTATTATATCCGTTTTTGATAACGTCTAGAAAACGTATTTTTTAAGACCATTTTGGTCTGGAACGTATATTTCAAGACGTTTGTTCGATTCTAAGCCAATTTTGACGTTTTAAAAACGTCTTGTTCGTGACGTCTAGAAGACGCACTTTATAAGACGTTTTGTCGCCCAGCAGCGGACTGCGCGCCACTTGGCCCATGCATGCATGGGCATGCATGAACCACCGCGAATTGAAATTTGAACTCGAGCCTGGGCACGCCATCTCTCATTGCGATAAAGAAAGTAACGCGCAAAAGGATAAAGGCGTATGGTGTCTACATTGCATCAGCAATAATAATACTTCAAAGTTCGTTAACCAGTAAACTTTACGTAATTTACTGTAATTTACTCGCAGCGATAACCGTCTAACTTCCGCACGAAGGCCTTAGCGCTGACTGTATCCATCCGCGCGGCCGTTGCTTCTGCAATGTCAGTTAACTCGCCGATTTCGCATGGGCGGTCGAGCTCACCGGTCATACACTCTTTTGCTATATTTCGTGCTTGTGTCGTGGTTCGTGGAAGCTATAAACGCAGCTGTGAAGAACATACTTCGCTGCTGTTAAACTTGTGGACCCGATGCAAGTATGTCTGTGTGGAGCGACTGTTCGCTGACTGACGGTTAGAGTCCCCGTAAGATTCTCTGCGGAAAACTTCACTCATCAGCTTGCGCGCGGGACGCTCTCGCAACTTCCTTTCTTCTATGCTCGAGGGACGGGCGTGGTTACTTGATGTGCGATTAGTTTTCTGTGGATTTGCGGATACTGTAAACCACGGCTTCTGTCATTTTTGAAGGTAAGTTCATTTTTACTGCATAGTGCTCAGTATTTGAAACTATGGCAAATGAAAAGCGTGTTCCGTTGCATCACGGGCATGTGCGACATGTTTCAGCAGTACGTTACTGCGGAATTCATTAAGCATACATAAAGCTGTCTAAACGTAAATACACGTCATCGTTTTCGTTCATGCTCGAACAAACATGAGCGAAACCATATTTATATTTGTTGACCTAATTTCAGTAAAATGACTGTCTTTTCTTGGCCGCTTGATGAGGTAGTTTCAAGATACACATTAGCTTAAGCTACGTGTGCCGCGTAAGAAGCAGTTTTAGAATAGGTACGCAATGATAGCGTTCGTTGGGTGCATATGCTATTTCCACCACTTAACGTGAGTATGCCAGAGGATGGCGTACGACGCATGCGGATATACAATGGGGTACGCAGATAGCGTTTGTTGCGTACGTATCGTATAATGCACGCGCAATGGCGGTGAACGAACGCAAAGCTTCGCGCACCCATTTTAAAACTGCATTGTTGGAAGTTACGGCATGTGCCATCTGTTTTATTGTGTCACTGAAGTTTGTGGATGAGAAATCTTTGCAGCGATAGCGTACTGGTTCATAGTTTCTTCCACAGTACTAGCTGCATGTAACGAGAGGGGTGGTCACGCTTTTCCGTTAGTTGCGAATTTCTGAGGGCATGAGTCAGACGCGTTTCACGGGGAGGAGTTCGGCATTCGGCATTTTTTCTCAGTGCTGCCTTGACTATCTCGATGCGCTTTCGGGCTTGTGATTTATGTTTCCCCTACTCTGTTAACCTCCTCCTTTCTCGGTAAATCCTGCAGCTCTTAGCAGAACCAAGGGTTCTCTAATTGCGCGTCTTTTGTGCCTGGTTAAATATAGCAGGCTCACTCTCTGTCGCCGTGCGGTGTTATCGAGTTTTCATCTTTTCACACCGTCCTATTTTAGGTTATAATAGCAAATAATGAAATGATCTTTTCTCCTATTTATTGCAGGTGGTACTTGCCCTAGATATTTAGAAACAAAGGCTACACCAACTAAATTATACTTTCTTCTTTTTTATGGGTGACTGACAGGTTTTAGTATGAAAAAAGATGGATGTCAAGATATTGACATTTTCCTCTTTTCCTTGGAACTTTCAAAAACAAAAGGTCACAGTTTGTAAAGCAGTTAACTTTTTTGAGCGTCTTTGTTTGTCGGCATCTTCAAGAAACCACAAGGGCTATTATGCTAAAATATATTTGACGTGGAACGCTGCCCCATGCTGCTAATGGCTCAACAACTTTCGTGTGTATGCTATTTGTAGTGTTTTTTGCAGACTTTCGGATGTGCCTAGGGATTTCCATCAAGTACCTGTCATGAAGCCATGAGTTCAGACTGACTTGCCAAACTTGTGATATTTTGACACTGAGCAATGTGATGTACTAAGTGCAATACCCTGATCTGCCTCTGACAATCATGAGTTTACAGCTGTGTGCTTATTGAGTAAAAAATGGGGAAGAGTCCCAATTCTTTAGCTGAAGTGTCTTATCATAATATTAATTTGTTCTTTTAGCCTGACATTTTCTAATACTGGGCATCATAAAAGAAATATGTTTTATTTTATCAGGCTGGTATTTTCATATTCCTAATTTTATTTATTCATTTTAGTAAGGGGCTCATTCATTGTAATTTTTGTGGTCGTTTCGATTAGTTTTCTGTTCATACATTTTGTTTTCGCGCTACAGTTGGTTTAGTTTTAGTTGTTGTTAATGTCGCTGTAACTTACAGTGTTCATATCTTCTGCTAGCCATGGCACATTTAGCTTAACTGTGTGCTCTCTAGGGATGTCAGTCCATAATTTCTGTGATAAGTTTTGTACGCTGCATTTCGAAGCCTCAAACCGTTACTTCTTTAGTGGGTGCCGTTTGAAACACGTATGCTGCATCCACAAATATTTTTAGCTAACGTCTAAATGGCGCCTTTTGTTTCCAACGTCTATTTTACTTCTGTAATTATGCCAGAGCTTTTTCCAACATTTTTTTCACGAGAAATGTTCGAACAGAAGCATGTTGTAAGAACGTTCCTAAAAGTTTCATTTTGTGAGCAATACACTTCAGCAACAGTGATTTTGCAAGCAATTTACGTTCTTTTTTTCATTACGCATTCTTGGCTGGGTGGGCCAAATATTATTTTGCAGTTTTGTTTTGTTATTAGTGATTTCAACACATTGGAGTCGATTTCCACTAACTGTGGTCTTATGTAGCGCTACTGAACGATTGTTTTGAAACGAAGGGAGACCACACCAGGTGCTTGGTGTATGCCTCCTTTCCTGCTTAGAATGCTGTGTTGGAGCAAGATGGCGAGTTGGGCCTGTTGGTTTACGTTCATGTTTGGAAAATTAGGTTGAAGCACACTGAAAAAAAAAACGTGGACAGTAGAAGTGGACAGGAGTAAGCGCTGTCCTGCCCACTTCTACTGTCCACGTCTTTTTGTTGTGATGCTGTGTTGGCTGTGGCTCGGTGTAGCGTCTTCTAACTCATTCACCTATCGGATTGGTAGGGCAGATTCATCATGTGCGATAACTGCAACTGCATAGACTCGATCATAATTTGTGCCGCTGTAGCTATTTCAAACACATCGCCGGACCCTCCAGTGTGCCTTCAGGAGACTTGACGGTCGGCCTTTTCCCGAAGGAAAGATCTTGGGAGTCTGTCTTCATAGCACATCAGCCCAGAAAACCACACGAGCCCTCCTGCAGTACTTCAAGCCACCAAATTGAGTGACCACCTGTGATACACTCCTCTGTGTGGTGTGCTATGAAATGTGTCTCTTTCTCTCTATTTTACTCCCTCATTCTCCTCCCATGAGTAGGGTAGCAAACTGGACGCTAGTTAACCTCCCTGCCTATCCCCTGTTCCCGAAAAAATTTCTGGCTACGCCCCTGCCTGACGGAAACTAGTCCCCTTGTCGAGTCGTTGGCTTCAGCGACATTCCCTTTTCGACAATTTCTCTTCACTTCATCTTTGCGTTTGATTAAGTAAGCTAATGAGTCGACGCTTACATATTGCAGAATGGCTGTGCCAGATCATAAATTGGTCATACTGCATTGTTAGTTGTTTGACAACAATTTTGCTAATGATGAATCGTGCAACAAGAAGTGTTCTTGAAGGTTGGGTACTATAGCTGCATTTTAATTACAGCGATATTTTGCGCTCTTTTGACGCTTCTGAATAATTATATCTGGTCGCATGCTAAATCGCATTTCGTGGTTTTCGCGTTTCTATGCTGTACAGGAATCGTTGCTGTTTTACATAATAATTATAACATGACCACTTTTGTCTGTGAATCTACTGAGCTCTCACTCTGTAATAGTAATTACAGAATAAAGCAACTGTAATAACTATAACAGAGGGGGCTTCCTAAAAACGTGCACTATTATAATTGCATGCGCAAAAACAAACAGCTAAAAGAAAAGAGATCCTGCATGACGTCTCAAAGACGTTTAGAAAACGTCTTTTCAAATACGATGCAATGGGATATTTTTATTTTTAAAATGGGATTTTTTGCGACGTTTTTAAAACGTTTTTAGATCGTCTTAAAAACGTTTAGAAAACGTCTTTTCAAAGACGATGGAATGGGATATTTTTATCTGTTTTAAAAATGGGATTTTTTGCGACGTTTTTAAAACGTTTTTAAAACGTTTTCTAGAACGTCTTAAAAACGTTTTTTAGATCGTCTTAAAAACGTTTTCTAGATGGTCTTAAAAACGGATTCTAGCCGGACATTAGACGAGATATAAACGTTTTCTAGACCTTTAGCTTCTATTCCGTGACGTTTTCCAAACGTTTTTATCGTCTCGGATAAACGTTTATAAAACGTCAATTATCCGTTTTGTGCTACCTGGTCCACACACCTCATCTCCAATATCCCTCTTCGTACTCCCCCTCCCCCTCCCACTCGCCCTCCTCGTTTAGATAAAAGGCTCACGTTAGGTCGTACACACGCTGTCACTGCGCCGGCTGCATGGTGCCATGAGTTTCAACGTCAATGTCACAACGTCTGCAATTCTTTCTCACGCGTCCCTTCGTGCCTTCGGAAGGGCGCGTGGTGTCGGCCGCGGCCTCCCAGCGCCAGGCCCCGGAGTCGAAGATCGAACACGGCGACGCTCGGTTCGAAGGCAAGATGTGCGATGACAGGCAAACACCTCTCGCTTTCCGGAACAATTTCGAGGGGAGAGCCGTGGTCTGTTCACCATCATTTTTAACGACCGACGCGGCGGTCTCCGGCTCGCGGAGGAGAGGAAATGGCGTGAAGGCATCCGGGGCAGCAACACCGATATATCTCGGACGTAGCCCCGCGAGCCTGCTGTGACGCAACAACAGCAAGAAAGAATTTGACTGCTTGCGGCAGTTGACGTTGAACCAGTGAAGAGCGCGGTCATCGGTGTCGCGAGTCTCGCGTGGGCGGCGAGCGCGGAGTGTCCCGCGCAACGAATCGAGTCGGCTGCAACACCGGGCACCCTCGTCGTGTACCGAAGCTGCGAGACCATCGGCGACACCACGTCACCTCCCCTACGTGTACCACGAGCTGGAATGGTCCGTACGGAACTATTTATTGTGATTTTTTTGTTACCGTATTTTTTTAAATTTTCAACCAGCTTTAAAATATCATTGTATCAGGGTGCGCTGCGTCGCATAAAAGCTCCGAAGCAGGAGCGCGTTGCCTTTCTCATAATTTGTCCCTGAATTTCTGTTGGCCACAATCATGCCTATAATCACTTTATTAACATCCCGCGTTGCCTCTAATTTGTACCTGTTGTTGTTGTTGTTCATTTAGTACGTAGCTTGCTCTGTAGTTGTTCTTTTATCGCGCATATTGTTGTCTCCGCTTAGTTCACATTGTACCTCTTGCCGTTGCCCTTGTAATAATTAAATGTTTTATTTGTTCCGTATCAAATGTCCGTGTCTGCTCAATGAGTCCGTCGGTCATCCTGCACACCACTACACGTGCAACCCCGCACGTGTCGACCGGCCATTACAAACTCGAAATGTACCACTCCGAGGCCTTTCAGGCGTCGCAGGCCTAAGCCTAAAGTGGAAGCCTGCGCGTCTGCCGCAGCGCCGCTGTTAGATCGGCGGGGGCCTCACCGAAGTGTGTGACAGTCAACGTCGGCGCCAGTTGCAGTAATACCTTAACGCCTGCCGAGATCGCGGAGCAGCGGAAGGCTCGACGCGCCGAAGCGCAACGTAAACGTCGGCAAGCAGACCCCGAGCTCGGGGCTAGGGAAGCCCAGCGCAAACGGCAACGTCGGCGGGAAACTGCTACGGATGAAACGTGGGCTCGACATGCCGAAACGCAACAGCAGCGTCGGCAAGCAAACCCCGCCGCACGCAACGCCGAAGTCGAAGCCAAGCGTCAGCGTCCAGCCAACGCGTCGGCTGCGGACAGACGACGCGAGTCCAACGCCCGTGCAGAGCGCCTTGCTAGACAACTTCAACGCCCGCGGTTCGACGGTGCCGACGCCCAGTTCCAGCGCGAATTCCTCGACCGGAGCTTCGGGACAGCTGCAACGTGTGCGGCCGACATTGGTTCGATAACAATGTGATCGAGGTCGGTAGTACGCGCAACGAACGCCAACGGAAAGCGATCGTGCAAGTGCTCCGGCTTCGCATCGCCTCGTGGTCCCCTTTAGCGGAAGATGGTGCAATTTTTGTAGCGTTAGCCACACCCTGCCGGCGCCGATTTCGCGTGGATCCTCATGAGCCATGCGGCGCATGCGCGAGGATCAGTGATATCACACAGCTGGCTCACCGCTCTCCGCCCCCGCACTCTCTCCGCCACTATACCGCCACCGCGAACTACGCCACCGCCGCGCGCGACTCGCCGCTGCTGGTCCGTGCATTCGAGAGGAGTGACGTCGTAGCCATGGTAGACACACTGGCGCCAGCGCACGCGCAGCTATTCGCCTTCGCTGTGCAGTCGTCGTCTGACACTACGCTAAAGCCGATTGATAGCGCCTCTGACTGGCGTTTGCAGGTGGGTAACGCCATGGAGAAGGAGAGCGCAAATGCTGCTCGACGGCGCAGAATAGCCGAGAAGCTAATCTCATTGGACCCCGAAGTAGTTGCCTGGCAATTAGCGATTCGGCGTACGAATAATGAACAGAAGAAGGCTAATAATCCTAGAACCCCTGGAAAGCTAAGGATAATCAGCTGAAGCTTTGCTAACGCTACGTATATCCTGGCATAGCCGAGATAAGCCACTGCAATTTTTTTTCTTGCGTCTCCATATCTTTCATACTAATAGCCCCAGGCGAGCTTTGTGCGGTGTTTACTGTTGAGACACAAAAAACCTTAGCCCGGCTGTTAACGCAGAGTTTAACAAAGCAGTGGACTGGGAGGAAGCCCTTAACAACGGCGACCTCATGGTTCAACTTCGGGCTGTCCAGAGGGCCTGCGAGATGGGTGAGGGCCACGGTATTCCGGTCCCTACGTGGGAGCGGCCCGCGACTGCTACGGATTCCCCCTAAAAGGGGCGTTACAACGGAGTTCCACAAGACATGAATAAATTTCTGTCTGTCTGTCTGTCTGTCTGTCTGTCTGTCTGTCTGTCTGTCTGTCTGTCTGTCTGTCTGTCTGTCTGTCTGCTGTCTGTCTGTCTGTCTGTCTGTCTGTCGTCTGTCTGTCTGTCTGTCTGTCGTCTGTCTGTTGCGGTTATGTGGCTTATTTAATTGTTCCTCTAACACGGCGCCTCCATTACTTGTGGTATTTTACCTAAATGAGTGCTCTTTCATGTTTTATAGTGTTGTTATGTATAGAGGATACTCGCTTTCCACAGTTGTTTTAAATATTTGTCTAATGACGCGAATATCATACGTTATTTGAATTATTTTTAATGGCAATTTTTCTTCTGTATTAGGATTGTCCTCGTGGCATATTTATGTGTTGTGCTACGCAAAACGGGTTATGAAGTGGCAATAGTGTTCACGATGTGCGACCTGACATTAGCAGACGCTGTGAATAAACAGAGCAGGGGGGGGGGGGGCATCAAACATATTACATGGTGTATACTCTCGCTCAGTTTATAATCAGCACAGACACGTACAATAAAGGTAGTTATTTTGGCTTTCTGGATATGTAATTATCTGGGTGTAACCGGCACACAGAGAACTAGCGTCTGTACTGACCATGATATAGTGGCATCGGAGATAAATGCGTGGTCATTACGCGCTAATTGCAGTGTCTGATATGTAAGCCCAACAGCAAAAGTTTGCGGGACCTGAAATGTTTGAGAAAGCTATATTCTTGATTTGTATGGAAACATAACCTCCAAGTATATGTTCCAGCCTGTAGTTGTAATTGCAGCCTATACAGTCACTAACTAGATTAGTACCATGTCACGGAATAATGGCGAAGGAATTCGCATTTGCTGGGGAGCTAACGACCCGTAACATTAGGTTTGGGGTACCTCAGTACATGGTGCGCCTAAAGCGGCGCCGCGTTCGGTTTTGCTTAGAAAATAATTTTAGACAAACAAGCTGCTTACAGTAAGTACAGGTGAGGTATGAACGTTATGTCTTGCGGTCTGTAGCACCCATGTGGTTGGCAAATTAAAAAAAAAACATGCCCTATTTTGACTTTTTCGGAAGCTGAACGCCGAAAACAAATTGTGTGGTTGGCTCGGCCTGTAGCCAGCCGGATTCCATGTCGAGCAAAAAGGGAAACTTCACACGTTGCAGAAGCCAACCCACAAATCGTTAGCAGAAGCTGGTTCATCAGCGTTGCTCCACTCTCTTCCTGCAAGTCGTGTCGCCTGTTTGCCGAGAGTCGGCCAAAAATCAAAGGCCCTCCCCCGTGTGCTCTAACCGAGCACTTTCGGCAGCAAACACTCACGTAGGTCTGTTGCTTAGCTACTTGTTTAGACAGCCTCGCTGGGTGCAGAGCGGAAACTGCCGGACGGAAATGGCGAGCTGATGGAGGAACGTTGGCCTAGCGTCCTGTATACCTCGCGTCAGTGCTAATGGGATTCGCTTTCATTGCTGGTCACTTTCACATTGTTCGCTTGATACATCGACGATATGTGATTGGAACGAGGATGCGTCATTCAACAGACGCAGAAAATAAAGGCAAACATTGCAAGAACCAGAAACCTTCGTGACTTTCTCCAGTCGAAACTGAGCATGTTCTCGCTTTGAAGCAATGCGGAAGTGCTGCACGAAATTACTTCCCGATTTTAAGCAAAACATTGACGCTTTAAGAACTTGAAGTTCTACTTGAAGTTCTGAACTGATGAAGACGTGAGAATAGTGTAAGATGCAGTTGCTGTCTGTGTGACAATCTCATACCGTTATTTCACTCACGATCCGATGCGATCTGGCCTTGCATTCGCCTCCTTGTTTTCGTAACCTCGTAAAAGGCGACTCCGAGTCTTTACTGTGGTTGAGCCTGGAGAGCCGACATCACTTTGAGGCTGTGTGTGCTGCTAAGTTAAAAAGCACCAATCAAAGTGCACTTAAAATGTATAAAAATTTGGAAGACGCTTGAGCTTCGCCTTCAAGAGCACAACGTGGTAGCATAATCGGGCCCCGTTCGCCTTGCCTTCCCAATTGGCAGCGTGGTATCACTTCTCGGTGGACACTCCAGCCGTGCCGCAAAGAAATGAATGTGGGCGTGCGTAAAATTGGCCGTTTAATAGTATCATAGAATGCCTGCTGCAAGTACATTTGGGAAGTACCCACTACGCCATAATTCTTATTCCTTTTGCGAATTGGTGAAGTACCCACCACGTGTCCATAAGGCAGCACGTGCAGCTGCACACTTTGTTGATGCTGTTACTGATGATGACAACAATTGTGACTGAGCGCTGTGTAATGGGTGGGCCATTAAATCACCCACTCGTTGCGCAGTTGACATGTTTTCACGCCTGGTTATGTGTTTCTGCCATGCAATACCATGTGCTTTAAGGAGACTCATTGCTCTACACGACATTCGTATAGGTTCTTGTTTTTCCCGAATCAGTTTCTAGCAGTGGCGTGGCTTTGTGGTGGAATGCCTACTTGTCATGCAGAAGGCCTCGGTTCGAGTCCCGCTCAAACCGAGCATTCTTATCAATTTATTTGTATCTATGCAGAACTTTCGCTCACGGACAGCGCTGGTTTTTCGCTTACAACCAATAACGCCGATATCCACACCGGAATTTCTGCGAAGCGAGCTCTTAGAACCCATCGCGTTAAAAATGACGGTTATCGAGGCGGAACGTAGAGGTCATACTCGTCGTTCCACCAGCCCGAAATCTCATTTAACTTAGCTGCTCTGTAAATTGCTTGAATGAATGTTGTTTGTAGCATATTGCATACAGCCGACGGAACTTAGACGCAGTGGTAGCATTACAATATGCCCAAGCCTTAGGTTCTAACTGCCGGATGCATGCTCAACGTTGCAGATTTGCAGTAAACGCATTAGCGATGCCTTTCATAGAGCGCAATATGATTGTTCATTCATTCAAGTTTTCGAAGACTATTTCTGGTGCTCTTTCTTTAAACATAAGGTGTTCATATGATGCTATCTTATTACTGAATACGACATGATTGCTACGTAAAGGGGACGGGACGAGAATAGAAACGCGGGCCATGCTAGACTGAATGATTAGTACAGAGAATGAAGGAAGTGCAGGATCCATTGCATTGGAAAGCGAGACAGTTAAGGCAGAGTGCTGGGCTAGTTGGTATCGTGCATACTAGGACATTACTAGCGTAAGGGACGGGGACGAGAATAAGGAACACGGGCTACCCTGGACTGCAGGATTAACACACAGAACTGTTGGAAATACAGGGCCCATTACTCGGAAAGCAAGAGTTAAAGCGGAGAGTTGAGCTAGTTCAGGGGTCTCAAACACGCAGCCCGCGGGCCGCATGCGGCCCGCAGCTCTTTTGCCAGCGGCCCGTTACTTCACAAAGAAAGAAGTTTTTTGACTTGGCTAGACGGTACTCGCATCATTGTCTCGCCTATTGCGATTCATAACGCTTTCTTCGAGTGAGCTGCATAGATGGGACTGGTCTCATGCATTTTTTTTTTTCGTGAGGCAGCCGATGCGTTCACCATGTGTTGAAACATAGCCTTGAACAAAGTATGTAGAGTTCAGAAGTGGCATCCAGATTTTAGTCAATCTGGAGATTTGTATCGATACGTTTCTCGAATCCTCACGCCAGATTCCCGTCCGAAATGACTGATATATGAGATATGGGAAAGGCAGTCTTTCAAATGGCAACATTAGTTCATATCAACGCACGCCGTTTTACGACATGTCGAGCCACTAGTATCTGTTTTCATCAAAACCGTGCCTATTATTCATTTTACCCCCAATCCACAGCCGCGTTGGTACGATGGTTATGGTGCTCGGCTGCTGAGGTCATGGGTTGGAACCCAAGGTCGCGGGTTCGAAGACGACTGTGGCAGTTGCAGCTAGTCGGAGGCGATAAGCAAGAGGCCCCTGTGTTGTGCGATGTGAGTGCACGTTAATGAATACTACATTCTCAAAGTTTCCAGAGCCCTCCACTACTGCGTGCCTCATAATCATGTATCATATTGTAGTTTTACGCTCGCACGCACGCACGCACGCACGCGCACGCGCACGCACACACGCACACACAACACACACCGCACACACACACACCACACCACCACACACACCCGCACTCCACACACACACCACACACACATTTGAAAACAACATTTGAAAACAAAGTTCGATCTTCTGTTGCATAGTGGCGTGTCGTCGTATCCGACATCTGTCAAATCGAGACGGACAGGCTATAATCTGCTTGGAGTACTACGTAGCGAAGGGCAGATGTAAAGCATATGTGACTGCATTACATCAGCAGACGCAAAGGCAAACTTCGGTGACAGTTGTGACGAGGCGAGAGGTGCAGAAATTTTTTTTTTTCGATCTGCCCTAAACGGGCGGGGTGATTGAGCTTCACCACGATGCGGAGGATAGTTACACTCTTCAGCCACAAAATAGCTAACGTGTGTTGACGGGGATCGCGAACCACACGTACGACTGAGACGGCGTGATGCGAGATTCGGAACTTCCTTCGATGGTATTCCTTGTAGATGGAAATAACTGGGTGTCGAAATACGTTATGTAATAAAATTTGGCTGAGAAATCTTTATAGACTGTCGGCAAGCGTATACACGCTTTTAAAAGTACTTTTCCTCTTCATTTCCAATGCACAGATCGCAGCAGTGGATATTTCGTGGGAATGTCATTACCTCGTCACCTCGTCGGAAAGTATCTGATATTCCAACGGCGTGCCCGAGCCCACTGCACGCACCGAATGCACTTGTGGAATTTAGAGTTGCAACTGCCATAAATACACAAGTGCACCTCGTGGGTCCTGGTTGATTTCGCGATGCATGGCAGAGACTGCTTTTTATTCATTTCCAGTGTCCTCTTGAGTGCAGCATTACATTACGAAGTTGTTAAAGCTGAAGGTAAACGTAGGACCGGAGCGAACTATCGTCGTCATAAACGGGCATGAGCCACAAAAATTGGGTATATCCCATAACTCACCACTGGTCCACTAAAAATGAAGAAGGCCGCAGTAAGGCCAAGATATTGCTGCGAAGCGAAGGCGGCGCGTCGAAGACCCCGAGTACATACAACGAGAGAATATACTAGGGAACGGGAAAGGCAACGTCGGTTGCGAGAAGGGGGTGGTCGTAAAAACATTTATTGAAAAAAAAAACAAGGGATGTATGCAGGCACTGCCCCTTAGGGGACGGCACCTACAAACAGTGGGTGGGGCACCCTAGTACGGGACCCCATTGGCGTCGGCTGCTGCCTGGGCTCGTCGGACCAAGGCCTTTGCCCCGAAGCGATGGAAGCCCTACGCCAACGACGACGTGCCAGTAGATCTTTGAGAGGTGCCAATGCTTGGTTTCAGCGCGCGGTTCTGTCTGTGGAGTTTGGACATCCGTGTCGTTTCTGCGACTTCCTGTGGTTTAACTTGAACCTGTCTGCCCTGATACCACCTAGAAACAACCTAGCATCACTTAGCTGAAGCCTAGCAACTATTTAGAGGCAACCAGATTAGTCTTCAGAATCGTTCGCTTTCGCTGTTTGAAGCCTTGCGCAGTTTAGTGCAAGCTTTGCCATTTAATAATAATAATATATAATATATAATAATAATATAATAATAATAATAATATATAATAATTATTATATATTATTTTATATTATTATTATTATTATTATTATTATTATTATTATTATTATTATATTATTATTATATCATTATTATTATTATTATTATTATTATTATTATTATTATTATTATTATTATATTA
This sequence comes from Rhipicephalus sanguineus, assembly GCF_013339695.2. Lineage (NCBI taxonomy): Eukaryota > Metazoa > Arthropoda > Arachnida > Ixodida > Ixodidae > Rhipicephalus > Rhipicephalus sanguineus. The sequence continues at coordinate 20,052 of NW_023616286.1, forward strand.
TTATTATTATTATTATTATTTTGCTCCAAAAGTAGAAATAGCTTGGCGAGTAGGTGTGATAATTTTATTGTTATTCTGTTATGGTTCACTCAACAGAGAGGAAGGTATTGCGTGGCAGCAGCTTAACACTACTTCATTCCCCTGCCTTTTCATACATCTATTCCACCACAAACAATATCCATCATACTGTCCCCACTGTGGAGCGAAGCCCGCAGTGTATCCCTGCACCTGGGAATGGCCACAGCCACCGGGCTACCTAACCCCCTATTCCGTCACCCTCACATTCCTCCTGGGACTTCGCTGACCAGCTCAGAGGCGCAGTAACAACGTCGGCTGGCCAGCGGGCACGTGGAGTCCCTCGCATGACCGATGGGGCCCTGAACTAAGGGCTGCCCCCTACGAGGAAGAGCTCTTATTCTAGTGTATATAAATGTTTTTCTCTCTATATCTCTCGGTCCCTTCGGCCTAGTCGCACAAATTGGCTACGGCTAATTTTATGAGTACCAAACATTTGGAGGTGACCCCAATCCTGAACCTTACGGTTATGGTAGTGGCACTGGCACCTTGACGTTCGTGTGGCCCGGTGTATTCTTAACTGGGTTCCGTCGGACTGGTGAAGCGGATCCAAGAGATCACGCAGAAAGAAGCGCGTGTTTCAGATCTCCTGAGGTACTGCGACGGTTTCAGCTGCTCACATGAAAACTCTCCGCTCGTTCACTGAACTCGTTTAATTAGTTTCATTAATTATCCTGACAGCTAATTGGCCCTTAAGTGAACTCCTGTCTCATATCATATGTACCCAATATAACTCTTAACCTACCAGCCCCATCAATTTCGGATCACCACGTGGGCCCGCGACGCTGCCTTGAGGGCATCGTCTCAAGACGTTTTTCAATAAAGTTCTCTGTATCAGTATGTTGAAAAAGTATTGCATGACACCTTTACAGGTATTAGTTATCTCTAGGGCTCCCGTATGTTCGGATAAATTTGAAAAAAAAAATCCGAAATACATTCGCCCGTAAATACTTGAAAATTGGGATTTATCCGATAAAGTCCGATTTTAAGAGGACATTTTCAACGTTCAAAGGGCATTTTCAAAGCTGAGAAACATCGGTAGAACGGAGCGCACCTCTATCAGCGGCAGCAACCTCGTAAAGTATGTTTGCGTTGTAATACGAAGGTTGTAATACGATCAACCATAGATGTCTTGCATTCAAGTAAACTTGCTAGTGCGCATGCGTATCTGTGCGTTCAAACCTTCCAGACATCTAAAATACACAAAGTGTGTTCGCACGTTTTTTGGGTTGAGATATTATATAATCAAAGATTTGGAGTGTTGAAATAATAATAGTAATAGGTCCTTTATTTTCATCAAAAATGTGAGGGAGGCTGGGAGAAAAAGCTGACAAGCAGCTTGACTTGCTCCTGCCTCCCAAAAGTACACTTTGGCGAGTTTAGAGCAATGCACATCAACAGCCTTATTAACCGGGTAAATAAACAGCAAGTGAAAAGTAAAAACGCAAGGATCGCGAAACATGATTATCAGCACAATTCAACGGATTTTCATTGGAAATAAAATTCATAACATATTGCAAAAACTTTTAATGCAAAATTAAACGCCGCATTTCGGAGAACTGGGGATTTACGAGAAATAAACTCCAACAAACGCCGAATTTCCCCGGAAAAATAAACTCCGAAAAACACCCTCCGAATTTCAAGAAAATTGAACTCCGAAAACACGAAGCCCTAGTTATCTGGAATTTCTTGAGATGTCATTAGCTGGGTGTACCAGCTTTGACGTTTTTACGAGACTGTTTTCTGAATATTCGGAAAACCGGAAGTGCACAATCGAAAGAGCTCGAAAGATAAACGAGACACTCTTTGGTCGTGCCACTAATGATGCCGCTTACATATAGGAACGGACTCTTTCGTAAACTTGTTGCAGTGACTTGCAGTTTAGCGTATTTAATTAAATTGCTGATTACTCTGGCGTGTTTCAAGGAGCGAGCGTCTTTTCCTCTAAAGTTCGAGGAATGCTTTTATAAAGTTACTGAGGAAAAAATCACTTGTCAGATTTTCAGTGTCTTTGCCACACCACTTTATTCCCACACCACGATCGCGCGGCAGGAGTTTCGTGACCAGAGCATATATTGGCTGTCAGACACAGCTGCACGTAGTGTACATGAATAGTGCCTAGAAGTGCAGATTGACTATCGGAATAACTTTGTCAAATCTGTGTAAATATACTTATGTGCATCACGTTAACAACAAAAAGAAAGAGAAACCACATACGGAAAATATTGCTATCCGCCTACGTTTGCCTTGAACTAAATTTACTGGAACGGAAGGTGCAGACGGGTAGGTGCAGAGCAAAGTGCTATCTGATACACCAGGACGGCTAATAGAGCCATGGCTGGTTGAGAGAAAAGTTCGACAGCGGTCCTCTGCTGAAGTTCCACAGTGTTTACTTTTTTGTGCTGAACAAGGTATGCCGGTCATTTGATATGCATCGTTGACTGAGTGACTAGATCCGGTCACGAACTTTGAAGGATCTTTGCGAATGCATTCACAAATCAAATAACCGATTCCGTGTTTCCACCTACGCTATTATGCTTGCAAAATTCAGTCGTTGCCCTGTAAGAAGCCGAGGCTGCCGAATTAGGTCCTAAACCTATCACCTATTCCTGCGATACCGGTGACATTTAGGCTGACAAGGCAAAAGGGGATATGCACTATACACTACGTCGAAGTAATTGTTTTTTCTTTCGTCTGTCATGGAGCACGGTGGCGCAGTCATCGGTCATTAGTCCATACCCGCATCCTCTGGAAATCCTTAACATTTTCACACAGACGCCTAATAAACATATCCACGGTGCATGATGAAGAGCTTGGCGAAGCTCCTGAAGCAATCATGTTCACACCGTGAAATGTTCAGTGTTTCGCCCAGCAGTAATCAAAGCGATACGCCGCTGCAGGGTGCCGCTGCTTTTTTTAAAGACGATAGTCTTTCTTGGGACTTAACGCAGAAATTTCGGTTTGTCCTGTCTGTCTGGTCTGTCTGTCTGTCTGTCTGTCTGTCTGTCTGTCTGTCTGTCTGTCTGTCTGTCTGTCTGTTTTTCTGTCCGTCAGCGACCCGGCCAAGTTGAACCACTTGCTTACCGCCCACCCATCTTGAACTGGTACGGCTGTTCATACTTGTGAACGTTGTCGATCAAAAAGTAAATATTACGCATATCTGAGGCGCAGCATCACTAGGTAAGTATTAAGTCAACGTTTATAGAACCAGTCAGTTGCAAAACTTAGCGATGTTGCGCGGCGCCGCCGCCATCAGCGACAGATGTGGCGCTGCTGTCGCAACAGGATTCACTCGCTCCGCTCTCTTCCCGGCGTTGCGGCGCGTCGCGTCAGTATCCGTGGAGGCTGCTTTAATTCTGCGCGAACAGCTTGGCGTTTTCTGTTGTGCTGGATGTGCTGTGTCTTCACAATGCCGACATGTTCTGTTCCGAGACAGCCGACATTTTTTTTTTGTGCCTAGGTTACCAACTCTTCAATGAAGGGAGTCGGGACGGGGGGGGGGGGGTCCATTGTTTCGGCCTCTTCAGCTGGCTACGTGCTGCTTTTTCTTGCTCGAGAATGTATCCGTAAAAGTTGTCGCGTTTCGCACAGAAGTTCAGACAAAGTAACTGAAGCCCTTCGCAGCCACCGCTAGCCACCGCAACATTGCTTCGTGCGTGCTATTCGTGAGAACTTTGTGTTCTGGAGCGTGACGCGCGTTGTCGGCGTGCGTTGGATCACATAAAAGTTCTAACTGGACGGTACGGAATAAATCCGGGACATATAGCTGTCCCGACAGGGACGGCTCGCAACGCTGTATAAAAAGTCGGGACAGTCCCGCGAAATACGAGACGTTTCCTATTTGTGCCCCGCGTGACCTTGACCAGCGAGCGACGTGGGACCGCGCCATTCCTCGTATGGACAAGAAACTGTCCGACATATCACTTGTATGTGATATGCACATTCATGAGGAAGACATCCTGAAGACTTTCACTCACACGGTCAACGATAATAATTAAGGTTGAAATCGCCAGCGGAAAGGAGCCTCGTCGAAGATTGCGTCCCAAAGATATTCCCGAACTTGCCTTGATTTGAGTGATTCTAACAATTGTGCTGTAAATAATTTTTTACAGTTAATTAGAGCTGTCTTGATAAGGTTTAATGCCTGAGACTGTAAATAAGTTGTGCCGTTTGTGTGCATCCCACCAGACATGCAATCTGAAAAATTGTTTCTCTGCATTGCGTGCGAAAAATAAATACAATTTTTCTTTCTGTAGCACGGCTGAAATTGTGGCGTGCAGTACACCACGGCGATTTTACCACTCAATAATTACAAGTAACGACAGCCGCGGTACAGAGTGAAAACTCCTCACTTCAAAAAAGTGAAAGTGAAGAATTATCGAAAAAAAAGATAGCGCGAAAACTACGGAGCACCAGAAAAGGATTGCACAAACAACAGCGCTGACTTACAACAAAGATTTATTCGTTAACACCACGCAATACTTGCACAGTCCAAAACGAAAAGAAATAAGTACCAACAAGCCCAAGCATCCGCTTTAGCTAAATAATTACGCTACGAGAACGCGTAATATAGTTAATTTCTTATAGGGTAATGGACAGACTCGTATGCTATGCTATCAAGCGTCAGTTATCTTGGACAGTCTTGAAAGCCATAGCTTTACTGACTTTGCCTTACCGCTGCTAAATATTACTCAGTTTTACCAGCGGCAACGCAACGAAAAATCACGATAATATACATCGGCGAGTAAACAACCGAGCCCTTTCTGAACGGCTGCCCCGGCGTTTGCCACGCAGACTACGCGTTTTCGTCTGCTAGCGGAAGCTTGTTGCGCCGCCAGCGCCACCAAACCGGAAGCTGTCCCGGCGCCGCGCGACGGGTTGGCTGACGCGGGGAGTTTTGCAACTTACCTGGTTCTATAAACGTTGTATTAAGTGGTGTGCTCCTTTAATAGAAAATACATAGATACGTAATTCTAAAGACTCCAGTTTCTTATGCTGCGCTGAAAATGCGGTTGCACTGAAAATGCCTATGCGCGCCGACGAACGCCCTCTGCCAAGGAGTAAGGAAACCCTCTGCACAGCTCATGTTTCCTGACGTATTGCCCGATGGAGTCCATATCTCACGCAGCGCCTCCTCTATCATCTTTACACGGCATTTGCAGCGGAGCACGCAGATACGTGGCCAATTTTTTTTTCTTTCTTTTTTTGCACACATATTGCACACATCTCTATGGGACAGCGCCATCTAGTATATCGTCACCCAACTGCAGTTTATATGCATCTCTATGGGACAGCGCCATCTATTGAATGATACGGGAGACGCGACAGCGGGGACACGCCGCATGGCGCGACGACCAGCCAGGTGACGCTATAAGGAGCTTCGCCCCTAAAAAACGTTTGATAAAGTCGCAATAACGTATTCAGCCGATCCCACCTCTTGTGGGAATCTGTTTCATGGAAGCAGGCAGCTAGTAGTTCTATGCTGTATTTTTTTTTTTGGATTTGAGCCAAGCGTTACGAGGTGAATCGACATGTTTTTGTAAGTGTTGTAGTTTTCCACCATGGCTTTCCAGGCACGTCGACAAAATTGACGTTTAAAGGTAACTTATGGTCCGACGTAACGTCAGCCCTCATGTTAGAGCACATTACGTCAGTATTATCGAAACTAAGTGCACTTTATGGTGCAGTCATGCGAATATCATACGTAACTTTCGTTAATGTATTCCTCCGGAGTCGAGTAATGCTTCAGTATAGATTGCTGAATCATAAGAATACAAAATTAATGTTTATTAGAGTGCTATAAAGCGGAGCCAATACTGCAACAACAGATGCTAATCTGACATGACACCTGTATCGAAGAAGTACATATGTAGTGTATATTTCTTTGTTATAAAAGAGATGGCCAGCACCACAACCACATTGACGTTGCACCAACATTACGCCTGCATAGGGTTTTTCTAAAGCAGTTTCTCGACCTGGCGTGGCTCTGTGGTAGAATACCTAAATGGCACGCAGAGTACTTGGGTTCGATTCCTGCTGGTATTCTATTTTTTATTCTTTGCATTCGTCGTGTTTTTCTAACGCTCTCGTATTTGAATTACCAATGTCTGTTCTCGCCGTTCCAGGATAGATATAAGCTGTCAATCACCTGTGCCGCATACCCACACAGAGCGGCCCGTGGTAAACGGGTATGTGCCACACGTCTGGAGGAAAGGATTTGGCAACGTACGCGACAGCATGTTCGCGTTATTCGTGTCATGACGAGACAGTGGTATTCTTCAAATACTCTTACCCTGCCATGCCAATTTCGGTAATACACCAAGTTAAAGGCTAGACAGATAGATATATAGATACGTAGATAGAAACGTGAAAGTGTCTTGGGTTCGCTAAGAAATGCTTCGCATTTAAGAACTTTATTTTTGTTCGTTTTTCTTCTGAAATCCCAGAGGGTGTTACGTTCAGTCCGGTGCGCCATTTGGTGCTTTTATCTGACTGGCCCGGACAATCAGTCGTCGCTGGAAGTCCAGACCTGCGCTGGAAAGAGCGGCTTTCCACTGGGTGTGGGGAAGGTTTGGGTGTTCTAGGTAGGCCGGGCGGCTGCGGGCATTTCCACGTGGAAATGTGCAGGCTAGCTCGGGTGTCCTCCACCGATAAGATATCGGCCAGGATAACATGTAAGGTAAACGGTGTGGCGGATGGCAAGGTTTTGGGTCGTATTTGTTTGGAGCTGGCGCCAAGTAGCAACATCTGCATGGGGTAGATTGTGCATGGGTTAGGGGACGGTTGTGCCTGTACTTTACCTCTGTGAGGAAGTCGTACCAGCTGGTTTTCGTTCACGGTGCCAATACTTTTCGCCGTGCTCATGTAGATAGTACTAGGGATATTGTCAAATAAAAGCTCATCCTTTCTGTCTAGAACGTAACGTGTGAGTGAGAAGTCATGCCAGAGATAAATTTGACGGCATGTTCAAGTTTCCTATTTAAAACTAGCGACACAAACGTGTATCTGTATTGTAATTTCGACTATGCCTAACAAACACCAGAAGTATTTGACGTCACGCAAATGAACGAACGTAATTGGATGGAGTATCTATGCAAATTCTTTTTTTTTCATAGCACAGCGATAATTGTTGATGGAGTGTTAATTCTTTTTCTTGTGCTGTACCGGCTGCAGATGAAGTATTTTTATTTAAACATAGGCATATTACAGGCGCCACTTGGTGGTGCTAAAAGTGACTGTTGGGATGACGTGCACATGACGCGCGGAGCCGATGTGATGACGTCGGCCAATGAGAACGTTGAAAAGAGGCGAGCGCGTCCAATTAGAAGCGCCGAAATCTGCTGGGCCAGCGACGAATACTTTGCCATCCAAAGAATACTATTCGCATTAAAAACGTTCGTTAGTGCAACGAAAGCCAAACGCGACAATGATGCTTATGGATAACTTTCACAACAATAAAGTCTTTCGAAACACCGAATCATTGAGTGTGAGCACCACGATGTTTGACTTCCGAGAGGCTTGTGAAAACCTGTTTGTCTGTGCATAACAGTTTGTGCCCTGCGGATTCCAACTCGCAAACCAAAATGTGTTCTCCTAGTTTATCTATACCCAGCTTAACTTCGTTAGGAAGACCTCTTGTAGTTAGGCGATCATTATACGTAAAAAGAAATCCTGTTTGTCCGTACTCGCGTTGAATCGCGTCTACACCAACGCACACACTGTAACATTCGCATTGGACCGTTATGTCGCAGCAAACTGGGCTCCCATCGGTCTGTCCTACTATAATCCAATTTCCTGAGCTCATCGCGGCTGATAAGCTGGAACGTCCTTTGTTAACGACAGAACACACACCGTAGACTTAGTTCTCTTGTAACCTGGTTGTTTACACTGTAGCCCTTGTGGAACCTGGTTGGACACTGAAGCCCTAAGCGCTGCATTGTCGCCCACAAGGACGCTTCTGTTGTGCCCACAGGGCCGCTGGAATGCCGTAGTTGTTTTCTGTTGAACACACTTTTAGAAATATCTGGAACCTTCAATAATTCATTGATCCAAGTACATGCGATTTCGTTGTAAATGTTGCGGTGATACGCAGGGTTATAATATAAGGCGCTGAAATCGAAGCATCTTTTTTCACTCTTTACGGCGGTATAGAACTGCATTTAACAAGAACGTGTTCCTGTAGTTACGGTGACAAAAAAATAATTAAAACTTTTTTCAGGCACGCGGAAGTAAAAATAAAGAACCCTTCGGTAAACACCAAGAGTTTGGTCCACAAAGGCTGTTTAACCCGATCCTCGTAACAGAACTATTCAAGCGCGCCGCATTGAAAACCATGGATGCGATAGTTCTCGCAAAGTCAGAATATCGACTGCAGCGGCTATAGAATTGCCTTGTTTCGACCTCGTTGTTGACACGGGTTGTGGGAAAAGAAATATGAAAAGGCCTGAGTACCACAGCGGAGACAAACACAGGCAGCCACGCTAACACACAAAGAAAACTTCTCGCCAGAAGGTTCCCAATGTTTACGTAGCGGTTCGGTCGAAGTTTTGTCCACCACACCACCGGCTGTATGCTGGGATAGTGCGTTGCTCGGAAGCGGAGGGACGGTGTGCACTCGAGCACATAGACGAGACCGACGGTTGTTTACAGGCTTACAGCGTGCAGCATAAACAAGGACTTACCCGCGGCTGCACGTTGGCCTCTTCACTCGAGACGTTCTTCTGGGAGATCATATTGCGACTCAGACAGCAGTGCGCCAGATATCACAAACAAGGAAGCGTCGCTAGGAAGGTTCAGCTTTTAGATGCGAAGTATCTTATGGTGGAGTTCAATCCGGCAGTGGTGGTGTGCGGCGTGACGAAGAAACTGCGCATGTGCATACCCTCTCCACTCCCCCTCTCCCCTCCCCTCTCCACTTCCCATCTCCCCTCCCCTCCCCACTTCTCCTCTCCACATCCCCTCTCCCCTCTCCCTCTCCCTCTCCCATTTCCCTCTCCACTTCCCCTCTCCCCTCCCCCACTCCCCTACCCCTTGCCACTCTTCCTCTGAAACGCGGGCTAGACCACATGCCAAAATTCTCTCTTGCGCAACGCCGCGATGAGCACCAGCGCATGCGCGTCCCTTCCCCCTCTCTCTCCTCTCCTGCGCTGCCCCCCTCTCGTACACCTGCCGACTGCGTTCCCCGCTCGCCCTGTGAGAATTAACGGCCAGGATAGAAGGAAGACAAGACGCGAGTAGCGTTCCACGACACGAGGTCGGTAGCATGCCCAAAGAACGCCAACGGAACGCGATCGTGCAAGTGTTCCGGTTTCGCATCGCCTCATGGCCCCCTTTAGCGGGAAATGGTGTAATTTTTTCATATTGCGTGCGGCTGTGTGCTTCCGTGTTCATCTCAAGCTGTGTGGGTGTTTATGCCCGTTTTTTTTTTAATAGAACGCTTCAGTGGACAGTGTGAGCGAACGTACTCGTACAAGTTAAGCTTATTTTCAGTAAGGTACAGTTATAATCACACTTGTCTCGAGTCGTCTAGCGCTTGGCTGCGGACGCTGTCACCGTCCGCAACTGCTTCCTCGCATTTGCTACAAACTTCCCTTCATGCATAAATTATCCCTTCATGCACAATGACCCAGCACTCTGTCTACGTTTGCTGTAATTACGCTGGGGTGTGGCTGGGCCTATTTTCGCAAAGAAACGGTGGGTGAAGTCACTGACTGACCGCTCCAGACAAGTGTGATTCGGGCTGTACAAAATGCTACGCGAGAAGAATGCATAGTCAGGTTAGTATTCCGTGTTATGTTATTGCGAACGGTATGTTTTCGTAGAGAAGTTTTAGTCGGCAACACTCGACAAGGTAGTTACCGGGTTTTACACTGTAAAACGAATTCATCTGCTGAATGCATGTGAGACGACTCTCATGGAAAACATTTATTTGTGCATAGTGAAATTTGCCAGTAAAACAGTGAAAGTGATCTGTTCATTAAAGAAAATTTCTTGACATCTTATTCCAGCGACGCTTCACTTCATTTCCTGCAGCACATCAGCGCTATTTCAGCATTCATTTAAGAAAATGAAAACACGAATTCGCGCTATTGGTTCTGTTTTGCATCCATGTTCCTTTACCGAAATGCCTGACAAGGCTTGAAACGTAAGACAACGCTACTGGTTATATTGTATAACAATAGCCTTTGCTCGTTGTCGCTGACATTCGTTTTTATCTGAGAAATTCTGTGCGAAGCCTCTTGGCTCGTGCCGAGTGTAGCTACTGGCGACAAATAATTGAAAGTAAATATTTTCGCGCGGAAGCGGCAAATGGACGGATACTTTCTTGCCGATAGCCCCGACGGCACAGTTACTGGGCCAGGACACATCGCCTCGTTCCTCCTTGAAATGCTACGCAGCCTCATGTGGACCCTACAGGAATAATTCTCTTCGGGACGTTTTAGAGGCGAAGCTCCTTAAGGCGGCACCCGTTCGTCCCTCGTAGTCGTCGTTGTCGTAGTAGTAGCAGTAGTAGTAGTCGTAGTCCGTAACAAGTCTTACGCTTTGACCTCCAAAGTGGTGCCGGTGGGAGATTTTTCCTGTGCGTTGTTGTACAATAAAAAATTCGCAGCGTGCGCGTTAACTAAAAGCCGAATTCTTCTGTCTCTCATTCCCCGTTAGCAGCCATTGGCATGTTCCAGTAGGAAACGTTAGTAGAAGTAGAAGTGTAAGTGTTAGCTAAAAGCCGACTTCTTCAGTCTCTCATTCCCATTAGCAACCATTGTTTACCTCCAAGGTAGTGCCTGGTGAGATTTCTCTTGTGCGTGATTAAACAATAAAAATTTGTTCAAAACGCCGTTGATTGATGAAATAAACCAACGAAAGACGCCAGATGTTTTCTAAAAACATAACGAAAGAACGCCAGATGTTTCTAAAGCAAAACGAAAAGACGCCAGCTGCTTAATGAAAGACACCATGTTTTCTAAAGCAATGGTTTTCTAAACAATGAAAATTCACAGCGTACATGTAAAATTAAAGTGAGCTGCAAGTCGTCATAACTCTAATCGAACCTTTAGTATAAACGCGCCCGATCTCACGTCGGTGATGATGTACTGGGCAGAATTCACGGAAGATTCACGGTTTACCGATGAACCTCCGCAGCTTCGCCCACTCATCATCATTCACTCCGTGGATATGCTGTGATTTTTTTATTTGGCGTTGCTTCTTCACGAAATGAAACACATTTCTACAAATATATTTTATTAGAATAATGCGTTATTAGTATTGCTAAATAGGGAATTACACCTGTCTTCTCTGCTTTGTTTGGCCCTTCGTCAAAAATTGGCCGCGTATCTGCGTGCTTCGCTGCAAATGTCGTGTAAAGACGATAGAAGAGGCGCTGTGTGAGATATGGACGCCATCTGGCAATACGCCGGGAAACATGAGTGCTGTGTTGCGTGCTGGTAGTCCCGGCGCAGCAGCAGCCGAAGACCTTTGCAGAGAAACGTCCGCACTCAACGAGTACTCTCCACACACTCTTTTATTTACACGTCGCCTGGGTAAAACAGGAACGCCAGAGCGGCGCCCACAACCGGCAGCCTGAAGGCCGCCCACAACGCTGCTTTTTCATTTTTTAAATATTTTTGTTCACCTTCTTGGCCTTCTCAAACTAAAGTTTTTCGACACCAACCCATGGCATTCGTACAGTGCAATACAGAACCGAAACCGAAACACAACAATGCTCGTGCGAAGGGCACGGAGGAAGGCAAATTTCAGCGCAGTCGCATTTTCGGCTTTGTTGAAACAGCGCTCACTAGACGACGACGAAGTAAAAGAAGGCACAGGGCAGGCAGCGCCTGTCCTGTGCCTTCTTTTACTTCGTCGTCGTCTAGTGAGCGCTGTTTCAACAAAGATGAACGCATACCAACTCGCTCAAGCTTCCATTCTTATGCATATTCAGCGCAGCTTAAGAAACTAGGGTCCTTAAAATTACGTATGTATGCATTTTCTATTAAAGGAACACGCCACCTAATACTTACCTAGTGATGTTGCACCTCAGATATGCATGATATTTACTTTTTGATCGACAACGTTCACAAGTATGAACAGCCGTACCAGTTCAAGACGGCTGGCCCTTGGGCAAGTGGTTCAACTTTGGCCGAGTGGCTGAATCGAGGGACGTGCCGACAAACAGAAAGACAGACAGACAGAAAGACAGACCAAAATTTCTGCGTTTAAGTTCCCCAAGAAAGACTATCGTCTTTAAAATAACGCGAAGGTCACAGATTCCCGAGCATGACATTTCGAGAACGCCAACATTTCTTGAAAATAAATATAAATAAAGAGAGTATATTCGCGGGGCCTTTTCTGACAGTCATTATGCTTCGAAATACTGGTAACAGTACCGGCAGTCATTTTTTTTTGGACTTCTTCTTTTTTTTTATTGATATGATATATAGGAGATGTTGGCGCACAATTATGGCGCCGGCTACTCCTTAGTCCTTGAGTGAAACTTGAACACATATCTTAAAGTAAACATACAAGGCAGTTCATGTAAAATCGAACACTCGGGCACTCATATGCATACTTCTTCAAGTGAGACTTAAGAAAGTAACTGTAATCCTAAAGTTATTTTGCGCATTCCTGTACCGACCGATGTTTAAAATGAAATTTGACAAGCTTATGAAATAATAAGAAAATATAGTTGAAATAAGAGAATGTGATGAAGGTTAAAACGAATTCATCAAAAAAAGTACGCCTAATGTACAAAGTACGCCTAATATTAAAAAGTACTCAGTGCACCGAATGCTCTCAAACCTATTTCGATGAACTAATGTCTACCCGGACAAAGTATGTTTCAGCAAGAAAGAGAGGTGCCTTTACTCTTATTGGATAGCACTATACCAGTATGGGCGTTGTAACGAAAAGCGCGCATGCACAAAATATTAAGCTTTGGCTGAGGGCTACATCCCAGGTAGCGATTTTGAAGCGTGGCTTTTTCGACTACATTTATTTATTCTTTCTCAGTCGCCAGAGCCACGTTCCGTCCTAGTTATCATTGAGATCAGTCGGACCGTGCACGGTGAACGAACAAAACCTGCGGCATCACTTGATTAACCGGATTCAATGTACTTTCATACGGCAACAAAGCAGCATGTTGACGACTGGTACTGAACTACACACAAGCCACACAGCGAAAATTGTGTCGCTAACACATCCTCACGAAAGAACAACAGAAATAATGTAACATCACGGTCAACTTGAAAGTAAGTTGAAGTTGCCACAAAATTGTTGGCAGTAAGAGTTGTTTGAATTGCTGCCACCCCCAACGTCACCTCATCCTCTCCTCCTCCTTGTTCTTGCACCAGATATTAGGGGGACGAAGCACGAAGAACCTCGCTTCGTCCTTCGTCTATTTTTTCCACGCTGCTAATATCTGGTGCAGTGCGTTACCAACCCGTCCAAACCTTCACCTTCTCCTCCTTGTTATTTCTTAACCAAATCGTTGCCAAAGCCGGCGTATCGCCGGGCTCTTGTATTTAGCAATTTTTGAGGTATTAAAAGGTGGTAGTTACTTGTCGGCTTATCTAATAACGCTTGCATACATTACCGATAGGTGGCAGTAGGTAATAGTTTTGCGGGGTTTTATTTGTTTTTTTTTCGTTTTCGGGTTCTTTTTTCGTCCATTGGCAGAAGAGAGGAAGAAAGAACTTTACTGTCAGACACAAAGAACTTTGTTGCTTCAGAAATAATTGTATTGTTTAGAAAGAACTGTTTAGTAGAACAGTCGCAGAAGGAATGGCCGTGCCCAGTGCCTCGAGGCGACTGAAGGAGTGCGTTTTTCACGCCAGATTTCTGTTAATCCCGTGAAAAAGAATTCGTCAAGGCAGTGTCGGGTGAGCAAGGTACAAGAAAAAAAAAGTGTAAGCCACTGGCAGTGCAAAATATGTGGTGCCGCCCTCTGCAAGCCACAGTGCGTTGAACTTTTTCACACTTTGAAAACGGCTGTGAACTGGAAGAAGTTCAGATATCCAAACGTGAATTTTAGTGAGACATAAATAAGCGAATTTTGATGTCTTCCCGAGCAGATATTTCGGCTAGGCGCTTGCGAAGCAGAGAAAAGGGAGCGCGTCGCACACGCGTGTGCTTTCGCTGAAAAACATGCGGTACGGAGGGTCCGCACGAACGCGGGGCAGGTGACAGGAAGTGGTTTAACAAAACTCCGAGCTGAATACGAGGTTAGGTGTCTGAAAGAGCTCAGGTTGCGATCGTCCTTAAGAAACACACGAAGGGTGATCGCGGAATACATATCGATCGGTCTCATTTGCTTTGCTTGCAGAGGCTTATCATTATCGTTTTCTGGGAATGAAATAAAGCCTCATTGTCTACGCGGAAAGTTCAAGTACCCCTGTCTAAGAGCGTCGCCTAAGGTAATACGGTATGCGTAGATGGCTACAAATCAAAGGCACTGCAAATGCATGTCCTGTACACAAGTGAGATTCTAGCCATGTCCGATACATTGTGTGTCTACATTCATGCAATTTCTAGTAACCTTATTCGCGATACCTTATCCGCTGTAGGTTTACCGAGGATAATAATTGCCCTGGCCATGCATATCCTGTGGGTTGACCACTGCACTTCCATCTACTGAGGCAGCATGTACGGCATTACCTTCTGAAGGAGCCTATCTGCTATTGTTATCCTCTATTTCTTCGTATCCGGGCTGTCGTCAGAATCTTCGTATTACGAATATTTCGTAATATAAATCAATATTTTATCTCTTTGTCTACACTGTGAAATGGAAGTGCCGTATTCTGCTTAAAAATAAGATATACTACGAGATTTTCCAGATTATAGTAGGATATGGATCTATTAATTAGAGTATCCATCTATGGTTTCGCATATAATAATAGGCATCCACCTTAATAGGCATCTATATATCAAGATTAGTGCACTGTCAGCCAGCATATATTTTGTATACTTTTTACGCAGTTTCTGTTCTGCAGACGCACTGTGTCCTTGAAAGTGGAAATTACATTCTTAATTGTTGAAACCATTCGATCAGTTTTCTTATCAGCGCACCTGGAGATAGAACTGATTATCACAGCTTGGAATAATGCGTGTAAATAGGCTTTACTGAGAAACACAGCAAAAATGGCATTTAATCTCTTCGGGGAAAAAGAAAATCGTATGGTCAAAACAAAGGGCACCAGCCAAGGTTGTGAGTAATAAACGAAAACTTTTCTTTTACTTAAAAAATAGATACCCGACGTTTTGGGTAAAACTCGCACCCTTTCTATTCTTAGACATAACAAACTGACCGTATATTTTCCAAGACTACTGAGGCAACACCTGAGAAATATATTCATTGCCCGGATATTCGCTTCCGACAACTCGACTGCTTTGCTAAAGAATTTTCGAGCTGGTGCCTTAAGGAAATTTCAGTGCACTGCGTTGCTGCTTGATTGAATGAAGCAATACGTTGCTCGGGTAACTTTCTTTCTAAGGAAGCATAACCTTGTTGCCTGGATAAATTTCATGACTTCTAGTAATCAGTAAATAGTAAAATTTTCTTACTTCTATTTCATACAACATGGTTTTTCCAACGCGGTCCCATTTGTGTGTTTTATTTATTCACATCAAGTAAACACACTTATTTTGAGCCATTGTTGTGCAGGCGTGAGAAAAGACACACACAAAGTGTTTTCAGATACAAAAAAAGACATGCACATTCAGTGCACGCTTCTGATTTCTTCTCTTTGATGTTCTCTGAACGCTGTGCGAACAAATAAAACCCGGCTGTAAATGTGTACATTTGGTTTAGCACACCACGCTTTCGTCAATATCTAGGAGAGGAATTCACTGAACGTTTCGTGCGTAACTATCTTCTGCCATTGGATGGCCCCCTTCGCTAATATTACGTCCAGGATTAGGGCTGGAGGGAAATTTTCTTTAACTGGTAATTATGGCGGGGGAGCTATTTTTCGAATGCGAGCCCAGGTTTTATTTTTTTATGTTCTTGCTTTACTTCCTGAAGGCACAGTGCTGATCGCAACGACGACAACGTCTCGCTTAGAGTGGTTGTAGCGATGTTCAAGTACACCAGTCTAATTCAAACACTACTCTTAAAAGTGATGGGACATGGCTCTTCCTGCGCCCCGAAAAACACTGAACTGTTTCTTCTCCGCTTCAAGTGTATGTACAAAGGCATCGTATGTATGTACGTTACTCACGTATTTACTTTTAGTTTGATAGAAAGCACTTTAGACGGAAGACACGTGTCGTTAAATGTTAGCGCCGACTTCCGCGTTGCAAACGCACTGCAGACTACAATACTGCTGAAAGCATTCTTTTGTGAATTTCGATTACGCTTCGCTGTGATTTTCGATTACGCTTCGCTTTCATCTCTTGAAATTCTAGGCCTTTTTAGGCCATTCTAAGTCGAGCAGTTAGTACGTACGCCTTGTCTTTTTTTCCCGAACATTTATAAAGTATTTCACCAAATCATCTTACGGCGTGTTCGAATATGGACTTATGGATTCCTTCCATTCAGCAGAGGAAGAAGCTTTTCTATGCGGCGCTTTGTCACAATAGGAATTGTGTATCGCAGAAGAATTCGCTATGGCAATGGTTCGTTGTGAATTTCACCTCGAAGGTTTTGCCGAGCAGCTCAGAAAACTGTTTTTTCTGTGGAATACATATAACCATTTTAAAGCGTGTACAAAAAGCACATATAAAAATATTAAGAATAAAGTTGTTAAAGGTCTGCGGGAGAACTTTCTTTCCACTGCTTGGAAGTAAAAATAAATAGTAATGCCGTCTAAGAATAGGGGATCCGCAATATACGAGCGACGCCTGTATTTCGCGTACCTGTTCGATAACTTGCTCTGCGTTCACTTCAGTGCACAGCCGGTTCATAAAAAAAGCAAAATAAACAAGAATACTAACCAAAAGAAAACAAGAGAGAACGAGGGCTGCCACAAATTTTAAATGTCAGCAGCAAAGAACGGATTGGTTCGCTACTTTTTCGGCATCTCATGCACACCGAGTCTTCTGGAATCCTTCCTTATTGAGACAGGTTGCTCACTTGGGGCAGATATTGCGCCAAGAGTTGTATCAAGCTGGTGTCAGGAATTCCTGCAAGGTAGCGGCTTTGCCAATATTGGCCGGTACTTCGATATAAAGTGTTAAACAACAAAAATGTTAAGCAACAAGAGAGGAGAGATAATAAAACGAGAGAAAGGCAGGGAGGTTAACCAGAATTGTAGCAACAAGTCTCCCCAAAGCTACTGGCAGGAAAATTTCATTTATTTGCGAGATTGTCATGTCATTCGTCATGTCATGTAACTTTTATTGTGCCCGTTAGAATAATTTGTTACATGCAAACGTGTAAGCGCAGAGTTTATCATGAATGTATGACAGGTTCGCCACCACCAGCATTAGTAAAGGGAATGCATCAGCTACGTTGGTAGCCTATGGTTCCACGGTGGTGGCATCAACGCAAATACAATGCACGTAATTGCAGTGGATATCCATCGAGTGACCGCTTTGGTTAAAGGTGCATATGCTTCCTGTCACCTTGGCCCATCTGTTCCGGTAGAGACCATGCGACCTAAATATTCTATTCGTCAAGACAACAGCAAGCACCCACATAGTTGTCCAAGCGCTTGTAGAGGACTAGAGTCACCAAGCTTTCAACTTAACTAACTTCCCATAGAATGATTATTGTAACTCACTGGGCAATTTCCATTACGTCTCCCGAGGACGATTTCTATTATACCGATATGTCGCGTTATAGTGGGCGCCAGCAGACACTCATTGCAGCGCTTGATTCATGGCTTTGTGGTTGGGGAGCCCAATATTTCAATTATCCTTGTCTAATTGCGATTAGGGGTCTTCGAAAACTTCATCTACATTGGGGTTTGTATCCAGTTTTGTAGACGTTACCGCAAAAATTAACTAAATACGTTACTAGTTACGCTAACGAAAGAAGAACGCGTTACCGCCCTACGTTACC
The DNA here is from genome assembly GCF_013339695.2 of Rhipicephalus sanguineus. Taxonomy (NCBI): domain Eukaryota; kingdom Metazoa; phylum Arthropoda; class Arachnida; order Ixodida; family Ixodidae; genus Rhipicephalus; species Rhipicephalus sanguineus. Next base: position 38,122 of record NW_023616286.1, read on the forward strand.
TCCAAAAAAATGTAACGTGTTACCTTTACCGCAAGAAAGATCACTGTCACCTATTTACTTTTTTTTTCAGTGCACTATACATCACCTGTTTGCCATCGGATGGATCTTGTTTAATGCACTATCCTTTTTCTTATCAGGAAATAGAAGGCGGCGAGAAGACGTTTACGCCTGCGAGAGTGATATGGGTGTTTAGGGAGGGGGGGGGCGTGGCTTTGCGCAGTTTCAGAGCTTCAACATTGCTTTATTTTTAATCCTTTGTCTTTTCAACTATTTCCTTCTCGGCCCCTTTTGTCGCTACAGTCCTCTCGCTGAGGAATAAAATACACATTTAGAGAGAAATGTAAGCGGCATTTTTAAATTTTTTGCACACAAAGGAGGGATGGAGATCAAGAAATGGTTGCTACGCGCAACTGTGATCCTGTTTGTCGAGAAAGCCACAAAGTACACCAAGCGTCCCAGAAAAGGACGACGAAAGCTCGAAAACATCACGGTATTCTAGGCAAGCTCACGAAAGACGCAGGCAAGACCTTCATTATTCTGCTCGCTTTCGTTCTGCCATATTCCCTCTTGTTTTGCTTGGCGTGTCGAATTTTGACCTGCCACGCGTCCACTACCAGACAACAGAATGAATGGCTGGCTTGGAGGACCGGTGATGCTCCAAAACGGAAAACGAGATGTCCGGTAGATGAATGTAGCTGTAAGAGAAGTTTGCTATGCAATTTTTCCTCTCTTCTGGACGGTACGCCCTCTCGCACATTCGCGAAAAGTGCGATTAAACGGGAGCCTGTTTTGCCTTGCGCGTGCAGTCGCTGCGGCGAAAGAAAAAGGTCCGCATATTTTCTAACCATGTTCATGCGTATCGACCAACACAATGCCAAATTTATTTCCTGTGTTCGTCACGGGAAGATGTATGGGGGTAGATATTGCAATGCTGTTGCGAAACACTAGTTCAGTATCGTTTCTGCTCAAGTCGTGAACGCCTAGGTCAAGGGAAGTTCTCGTTTAAGCTAAGAATGGCAAAGAACGTGACAATCGCGATAAAATATACCCTTGTATACTTTAAATGCGACTCTTGCGGGGAGCATAAAACGCCGCTGCGAGATTGGCGATGATATGCACTTCCGGACGAGTTCAGGAATAGAGGAGAGCACTAGCCTAAGTAACTCGTGAAAATGGATTGGTGAAGGTCTTTCTGTGAAGAGACTTTCATCATAGCATGACCAGCACAAGTACTGGACGAGGTATTGTAAGTGGTGTTAGCAACTAATTTTTCACTGTGAACGAGCCAGGAACCACTTTTGACAACAAAATGTCCAACTAGCCCGTGTTTAAAGTCTGTACCCACATTGAAAACATTGCGTGTTGTAGGCAGAAGCTTGCAATGGTCATTCACTCTGTTGAGTATTCTTGTTCACACGCGGAGCTTATCATGCCATCAGATAAGTGCGTTGTCCACCGCGGTGGTACAGTGGTTTAAGGTGCTCGGCTGCTGAACCGGAGGTCGCGGGTTCCATTACGGTGGAGGCGGTCGCAGTTCGATGGAGACAAATTGCCAGAGGCCCGTGTACTGTGCGAGTCAGTGTAGGTTACAGAATCGAAGACGGTCGAAATTTCCGGAGCTCTCTGCGATGGCTTGCCTCATAGTCATATTGTAGTTTTGGCACGTAAGCCCCAGCAATTCTTATAGATAAGTGCGTCACCACTGTATTTACAAAGCAGGACATGTTACGCTACAAGTTAAAGGTCACCGGCCCCACATCAATGTTAGACGTCGCAAGTTCTTGGGGTGACATTTGACAGATTTGGCCATTAATTGGCCCTTGCGCCACAAAACATTTGGATTAGTAACGTGGTGACGGGATATTCGCGTATTGAAGACTAAAAAAAAATTCGGATTGTACGGTAACATCTCCCGTGTCCTTGTTAACGATGAATGACAAGTTATTTGTCTGCCTGTGTACGATGTTAACACTGACGGTATCCTACTTCTACCCACTTAGATGTTTTCAAATCCCGCTCAGTACTACAGTACTCAACGAAACAGCGCATGTGTTTTATTATGGAGTGCGTATTAACAAGAAGCTATCCTCAACATAATTGGCGTCAGTGCAAGATCTGTTAGAAAAACAAATTCGTCGATTATCGTCGTGACAGTTTATAAATGTATTTGGATATATGCCCAAACTCCTAAATAACGCTCTATAATAAGTTTTAAATGCGAAGAATTTCTTAGCGAACCATATGTACTTTTACCATTTTTATCCTTCCATCATCCATCCACCATCCATCCACATTCCATCCATCCACTCCATCCATCCATCCATCCATCACACCCCTCCTATCCATCAACCATCCATCGATCCATCCATCCATCCATCCATCCATCCATCATCCATCCGTCCGTCCGTCCGTCCGTCCGTCCAGTCCGTCACGCTCCATCCAATCCATCCATCCATCCATCCATCCATCCATCCATCCCATCCCATCCATCCATCCATCATCCATAGAAGGGCTATTGGTGTATGACGAACACGATTAACAGGTCCATTACATGAAATAGGGACATTATTGTCGCGTACTTCTTGAAACCCTTTTCCTCAGTCACGTGTGGCCCATACCCGTAACACCACGGCCATGGTATGCGGATGTGGCCCACATGTGATTCGCAGTTTGCATCACCGGGAACGGTGATAACACACTTTAAAAAATATGTACGCGATCACGTTATGGAGCTTGTTGTTGCGGAGAAAATGCGGGACAGGCTTCAGCGACGTTGTCGGTGAGGGAAATATCAGAGAGCGGAAAGATTGAAAATCGCGGTTAGAGGCCGCAATCGAACCCAGGCATTCTGCAGTGGAAGTCAGTGGTTCATCCACAAGAGGCTACGGGCAGTGATTGAAGCGGCTCACGAAAAAAATCTATAATGGTGTCATATCGTGGCAACGTCACTGAGGTTGTGGGTGTTCACTATCGGTTTTTTGTCTAACAATGTAATGCTCGTAACAATATTTACGCCCCTATGACTCGCCGAAGCATATGGTCAATCATTGCTCCACCGAAGGAATACGCGAAATTGCATCCTTATGAGGTGCCCACCGATCCCACTGAGCAGTGCAGTTCATTACGATAAAACGGACAGTTGCGCTCTAAGGTGAGTACCGATATCATGTCGGGTCATAGGATACCGTTTCGGCGTCCAGTGTAGTCAACGTGCCTGGTAAACCCACGATCATTGCCGTAGCCATGAGAGGGCCGTAGCCTCAGTCACGATCAGTACCGTAGGCCTATGTCACGTGTGGCACATACCCTCTTACCATGACCCTTAGAATGAGGGTATGCGCCACAAGTGACTCAAAGTTGATATGAACACAGGAACGGCGAGAACAGACTTTGTACATTTCAGCACGAAAACGCTAAGAAGCCCACGTCGCACGAAATGTGGTGCCGGTGTTGGCGTTACTCACGGTGAGCTGAAAATCTCGATAGACGCATGAAATAAAAATCACTGGTTCCAACCGTAATCGAACACAGACATTTTGCGCTGGTAGTCAAGTATTTTGCCATGGAGCCACGCCCCGGCTTGGAAACTGGCTCGGAAAAAGGCCCGCGTAGCAGACGTCTGGGTCGGGGAATATCAATCATGATTTCAGGTGTTTTGTATCCACTTTGATAACACTTATAAATGCAACATATGCACCTATGAGTCCGCAAGCATAGTGGACCGTTGCTCGGCCTCGTAGAAATAGGCCGAGAACATCTGCTGTTATTATGCACTTCATCACACAGTAGCATGCTTCGTGTAGATTACACTGATATCTGTGCGGTAACATCGCGTCGGACCGTATGCTACCACTTGGGCGCCAGTATAGTCGACGTGCCTGGTAAGACCACGAGGCCCGCACAACAACTCGAGGTGACAATGACGTCGATCTACCACGCAACGCTTGATTTAAAAAAAAAAAGCAGCATATAAGGGCCCGCGAAGCGGCCGAAAGTCTAGGTTTTTCGGTCCCAACGTGGGAGCGGCCCGCTTCGGGCTAGGAAACTTGAAGTTCTTTCATCCATCATCCATAGGCTGCAACACGTTTGCTGCTTCGCATCACATGAACTCCCACAGTGGGTGGGATCTGCCAGTTTTTAAAGAAAAAGAATGCACATGAGAACTTGAACTTATTCAGCTCGGTGCTCGGGCACATTCGTCACTGTGTACCCTTTTCACATAAACTTTCATCTCATTGGACGGCGCATCCGGCGAATTAAAGCTACGACTCGTGGACCATTCGTAGCTCACTCTTGGACATTCTACGAGAAGCAAGTTTTTATGTGTAGTTTTGACACCGTACTCCACTATGCCTAAGGGCAAGCGTTCGAAGTAATAAAAAAAACAAAGAACGTGACTACCTGTACATACTTATTCAGATGAACGTATCCTGCTTTATGCATGGCCGCCTAAATCAGGTTGGACGAGCACACAGCAAATTAGTATGCGCCCTCTCATGAGTATTCGGTTGCGAGAGGAAACTTAGATAAAGGCGTAGCGTAGATTAGGTTAGATGCATGCAGCCCAGCGTAGAAGACGCCAGTGTACATATTCGTATATAGGCAGTATTGCTTAGACGCCTGTAACCTCTACTGCTTCGCGTATATTTATTCTAAGAAACTTCGGCAGTCGCCGTCGTTATTACTCGACTACGGGCTGTTGGTTGTGCAGCGAAGAATTTGCGAATGCCAGCTGCAATATGCAAATGTCATGTTCTGTCTCTTAATGTGAACTCTCTTATACAAGTACTGCTTTCAGTGAACCTAGAGAAAGGTGGACATTCAATGTACGCAAGACGGTTTCGTGAGTATAGGCTGACTCCTTAGTACGAAGGCTGGAGCTATATTAATTAGTATAAGTTGACCACTTGAATGCAGAAAATCACATTGGGTAGTAGTTGTTCGAATTATTAATTTTAAAACACACGGTTCATACTGTTCCCGTTTTCGGCAGTGAAACAGTGAGATTTATGCGTGCCGCCTATTGTCGCAATGAAATACTCAATTACCCGATTGCATGTTGGTGGTGCATGTAAAGGAGCAGCGGCCGCAGTTAGCGGCTGCAGTTGGCGGCAGCAGTTAGTGGCTGCACCTTAACCAATATTAAACCTACTTGCGTTATAGTAAATAACTACGTTCGTTAGATCTCTTATAACTGCAGTCGTCGCAAACGCACATTGTTAGTTAAATTATAGTTACTTTCACGGCACCTTTCTGATAATCTATGTTATTGCGTGGGTAAAGCGATACACTGGGTAAAAATACTTTTGTTTCGCACGAAATTACGACGGATACGTATGATAGCATTTTATAGTTTAGGAGGAGGAATATTATTTAGTTCAGATTTTTCTTGCTTCATTGTTAATACTGTTGTTCTGGTTCTCTTTTCATATGCATGATTTTGGAACAGCCGGTACTAGCTATGGCCAAACTACTCTTCTTTCACGTTCATATAAATGACAGAAAAAAAGAAACACTCAAGTAGGAACAATGAGAATATTCCGCGATCCTGTTTTGACGTCTCTGCCAATGCAAATGTACATTCTACTCGAGACGCGTATAAAACGATAAACGAAATTCTGATTCCTTGCAAGCAAATATCGACGCCCACTCGTTCAAGCGTCACATGTATAAAGAGAAAGAAATCAGGCTCTCACGCCGTACAAAAACGTCAGGCTCCCACGCCTTGCAAAAGCAAAAGAGAAGCGTTTGTGAATTCTTGGTGTGGAAACGTTAAAGACGTCAGAAGCACTCGTAAAATTGTGAGCGCACTGCGCTCGCTTCACAAGGCTTTTTGAACGTGGTATGTCTTAAGAAATAAAGATTTATGGTCTGTATGAAAGCTGGCAGGTGTACAATTCCAGCAAGAAGTGAACGAAAAATTTTGCGGGCGTGAACACTGAGACACGCACAATAAATACAGATAAACAATTTGAACGATCAAATGCACATATTCAGCTTGTCACCTTCGCATGAGAATGTGAAAGTGTTGCTAAAAGCGAGCTGAACGCGCCGTTGGAGCTCACGCAACGTGCGTCTCGTAGCCTCGATCAATACTGGCAGCTGGCGAAAGGAAATTTAACAGCCGGTAATAACTGAACAGTGTAGTCATTCGTGGCGTGATTTTACTTTATTATGAAAGATGTGACTTAGTTGTAAGAAGGGCTCAACAAATATTTGTTTTATAGTACAAAAGCAGCAGTATAAGGTGCATCAATGTGTTGATCAGCTAAAGAAAGCACTCATCATTCATTTCAAGCTCTATTTTTTAATAAAGCTTTTCGAATATTTTTCAGGTTGCTTGGATAAATACATCTCATTGTAGCCGTTTCAATCAAAACCACCGATGAACTACCGTGATACAGTGGTGAGGGTTTTCTACAAGGGTTTTCTGCAGAAGCTGCTCGTCAAGGCAATGGAGTAAGAACAGCACCAAAATATGTAGAAAAGGGAATAAACTTATTCACTGAGCCAGGCTGTTTGCTGCTTAGTGTAGACATGGCCCTGTGGTGCCTGTCTGACCTGATAACATGTTTGGAACGAAAGTTGGGCGTTAACAATTTATTTTGTGAGGTCAGCTTGCGTGCCTTGTTTTACCACGAGGATTGTTTTCATATGAACAGGGAAGAGCAATAAAAGAGAATATTTCACTGACAATTATGCCCGCCATCTCCGTACCTGCCGCCGTCTTGTACGCCGCCGACTCTTTACCCACCATTCACCCGCCTAGGCTACCGCACACGATCTACGCATCTCACCCACCATCCTCCAGCCGAAATTACTGTCCACCCACCACCTACCCACTTTACCCGCTACCCGCTATCCACCCGCCATCCACCCACCACATTAATCCCCTATAATGCTGAATGGTGGTTTCCACTATGCCCACCAGTTCTTTTCCAATAGGGCAGCATTAAATCCCTCATAAAATGCGAAAAATGGCCCTCGGTGTGGAGGCTTCGGCGTTAACACAAATGTTTCAAGGATAATCATGTGATGATGTTAACATATTGTCACAGGGTCGTGATGCTGAACAAGGCAGCAGTCGGCGTGTCCAAGATGAAACTGTTCATGTGGCCGAACTTGTGGCCTTGAAACAGAAAGTCAAACTACAGCGATTCACACTGTACACTGATATCGGCGAACAGACCGTCAGCCGTCGAGAAACTGAACAGCGGCAAGGCGCGTCGGCATTAATGTATGCGGCATCGAACATTTGAGCCTTATCGCTGGTGGCCGCGTTAGCTCGAAACTAAACTCAGCTGTTCGCATTTGCTCGCTCAAGCAAAACAGATGATCCTAAAATGATGTTTAACGTTCCCTTATATTCCCCTACACGTGCCGGTAACAAAACAGATACAAGGGAACTTGTGCGGCATTATGACGTCATGGTGACCTCACAGGCCGCCAATATTTGTGACGTCACCATGTCGTCACGATGGCGTAATCACGTGACGTCATTGTTTTTTGTTCAAAGGTGGGTTGATCCCGTTGCACTACAGAACCACGGAAGTACAGAAGGCTTTCAATGCCTCCGATACCAAATAAAAATATGGCTTTCGCCTTCGAGTCGTCTTAGGCAAATGCACACGAGGCAGTGTGAGTTTTGACTACAATATGTGCCTCGTCGCTTGTCATAGCTCAGCTCTTCTGTACGTATCTGAAAAAAAAGAAAAATGCTTGCAGAAAGTTAAAAGTACCAGACTGCCTGTTCCTCCTGCGACTTCAATGGTTTGGCATATAGTTGTCTGCACTTAGAGAGCGCCTCCACTTGGGCTGTGCAGTCACATAGGTCCCTTTAGAGATACTTCAATAAACTGCATCGCTCCCTGTTACCAGCACTGAACAATAAACACTGTTGTACTAATGTATGAAGGTGCTCCAACCATACACAGCAATAGCGCGCATGAGTAAATAAGCGTCAGCTGAACGGATCAGTTGTACCAAGGAGTCTAAAACCAAGTCCTCCTCACATCTGCATAACAAAACAGACAGAGAAACACGTGAACAACATAAAAAGAAAGTGCCCCATCATAAGTTTCTCACGTATAAATTTTATGCTCTAAAAAAATAGATAAAATGCTGGTTCCACGAATACTTGATAAGTGTTTAAAGTTTTGGTATGTTCAACAAAGGTGCTGAATACCATAATTCCTCTATTTTTTGTAGCTGCACTGTGCCTCTTTTTCTTTCTGAGTAAAATGTCGATACGTTTGCAGGAGATTATTGAGTGTTACCCTGCTTCTTGGTATCGATTACTGAAGAGAAAAAAAATTCTGGCTTAACCTGTACGACAGCATCCAAAGAGATTCGGAAAGAACGCGCAGCTGCAATACCTTGCTTATTTTGCCTCTGCATTTAAATTAAATATCGCCACGTGCCAAGTTTTGTACTGTGGTCTTTTGTCCACAATTTGACTTCAAAATGTTTCTTTATATGGAAATGAGTTTTGCGTTGAGAAGGTCTGTTCTAAGGCCTTCCTCAACGCAATAAAAAGGAACTGCAATTTTTCAGAATTTATCTTGCACCGCTCGCAGAGACTGAGCGACTCCTTTAGCTTCCAAAAAAGACCCGTTTTAAGTGCGAAGCATTTCATAGCGGACATTTGGTACTTTGAGCACATCTATCTATCTATCTATCTATCTATCTATCTATATATCTATCTATCTATCTATATCTATCTATCTATCTATCTATCTATCTATCTATCTATCTATCTATCTATCTATCTATCTATCTATCTATCTAGCCGCCTACGTCTGGGTGCTCTCATGATCGCCTCCTTAACTTGGTGTAGACCAAAATCGGCATGGGAGTGTAAGAGGATTTTACGAATATGACTGTCGGATCATGGCATGAATAACGTGAAAATCCTGTCGCGTGCGTCGTCAAACTCTTTCCTCAAGACACGTTTGGCACATACCCGTTTATCACGGGCCGTGGTGTAGGGCTATGCGCGACAGGTGATTGACATTTTAATCCACCCAGAACGGTGAGAACAGACATTGGTCATTTAAATGCGAGAGCGTTAGGAAAAACCGACATTGGCAGCGTTGTCCGACGAATGGAAGAATAAAAATTTGGATCCCAACAGGACTCGAACCCTAGCATTCTGTGCGGCAATCAGGTACTCTACAACAGAGCCACGCCAGGTCTATAAACTTGTGTAGCAAAACAGCCTATCCAGGCGTAATGTCGGTGCAACGTCAATTGTGGTTCTGGTGCTGGCTATCTAATTTTACCAGAAAGCATTAAACACTACATATGTACTCTTACGATACAGGCGTCATATCTGATTAACGTATGTGGTTCCAGTGTTGGTTCCGCTTTTATAGCAGCGCAATAAATATTAAATTTTTATTCCTATGATTCAGCAAGCTATATTGAAGCATTGCTCGACCCCGAACGAATACATTAAAGAAAGTTACGTATGATATTCTCATGATTGCACCACAAAGTGCACTTAGTTTCGATAATACTGACGTAAGTACTCTAACGTGAGGGCTGAGGTTACGTCGCACCATAATTTACCCTTTAAACGCTAGTTTTCTCGACGTGCCTGGTAAGCCGACGATGTGAACACAGCTACTACACTTACAAAAACGCGGCTATCCACCTCGTAACCTTTGGCTGAAATTCATCATAGAGCAGGTAACGCAAAAAATACGGGGACATAAGCTAGGAACATGAACACGACACGAGCGCTTACTCGTGTAACAGCGCAACCGTACCCGTATTTTTTGCGCTACCTGCTCTATGATGAGTACAATTCTTGCAAACTCGCCCAGATTTCCGTTCTCCTTGGCTGAAAGCCATATATTAGTAGCCTATAAGTACTGGCGGACGCTTCGCATGAAACCGATTCCACAACGCGTGGGATCTGCCGAATTTTTGGAGAGGACTCTTCCCTCGTGAAAATAAAACTTGATAACAGCCGATGTCATCAACCTAAACCCGGACAAACTATTTCGAATTTAAAACACGTCGCCCCCATGCCCACATCTTTGATGCTAGTTTCCTTCGTCACTCGGAGTTGGAAATGTTTAGTATTACAATGGTTCCGGTGGTACGCTGGTTGTATTGCACGTTCGTACAATGCTTGATCGACCACATCCCATTCAGACCAGGCTACCGTTTTTATGAAAACGAGTTGTATGTTTAACAAGGGACGACAAAGGTACAAAGAAGAATCTTAGTTTGCGAAGCGTAGAAGTCTTACGAATCTCTTCGCAGAATACAAGAAAAAAAGAACAGAGAAAAAGTTATGTTCTTTGTCACGCCGTTCTAAAACGACATGTATTGGTGGACTGGTTGGAATAGTTAGGATCAAGCGAAGGTTCATGGAAATAGCGCACTTTTTTACAGCGAAGTAGGGAACTTTTCACAGGCTCTTGGCGAAGAATGTTGACGTGAGGGGACGAGAAATTATTGGCTGAAAGAGACAGCGTGGGACAAAACTGTTTACATTAAAGTATGAGAAACTTCTAAACCTTAATACTGCAAATTAAAGGGCGCACTCAATCCGACGCCGCTTAGGAACATCTTTGAAGGAATCTAAAAGATTTCCTTTGGAAAAGAGTAAATTTGATTTCAGTGAGAGACACGATGAACGGTAATGTTAATGTGAATCGAGAGAGTACACCTAAACGTGCGAATTTTATGCATATTTCTGAATCAGTAATTATTATGCCTAAGGGCAGATTTTCGAAAATAAAAAAAAAAGAAAAGTGCGAATTTAGAAGCATGCATGGAACACCGGAACTTTCTTTAGTAGGAGAAAAAAATCACAGCATATCCACGGAGTGAATGATGATGAGTGGGCGAAGCTGCGGAGGTTCATCGGTAAACCGTGAATCTTCCGTGAATTCTGCCCAGTACTTCATCACCGACGTGAGATCGGGCGCGTTTATACTAAAGGTTCGATGAGTTATGACGACTTGCAGCGCACTTTAATTTTACATGTACGCTGTGAATTTTCATTGTTTAGAAAACCATTGCTTAGAAAACATCTGGCGTCTTTCGTTAAGCAGCTGGCGTCTTTTCGTTTTGCTTTAGAAACATCTGGCGTTCTTTCGTTTTGCTTTTACAAAACATCTGGCGTCTTTTGTTGGTTTATTTCATCAATCAACGGCGTTTTGAACAAAATTTTTATTGTTTAATCACGCACAGGAGAAATCTCACCAGGCACTACCTTGGAGGTAAACAATGGCTGCTAATGGGAATGAGAGACAGAAGAAGTCGTCTTTTAGCTAACACTTACACTTCTACTTCTACTAACGTTTCCTACTGGAACATGCCAATGGCTGCTAATGGGGAATGAGAGACAGAAGAATTCGGCTTTTAGTTAACGCGCACGCTGCGAATTTTTATTGTTCAACAACGCACAGGAAAAATCTCCCACCGGCACCACTTTGGAGGTCAAAGCGTAAGACTTGTTACGGACTACGACTACTACTACTGCTACTACTACGACGACGACGACTACGAGGGACGAACGGGTGCCGCCTTAAGGAGCTTCGCCCCTAAAACGTCCCGAAGAAAATTATTCCTGTAGGGTCCACATGAGCCTGCGTAGCATTTCAAGGAGGAACGAGGCGATGTGTCCTGGCCCAGTAAGGTTGCCTTGCGAAACTGTGCCGTCGGGGCTATCGGCAAGAAAGTATCCGTCCATTTGCCGCTTCCGCGCGAAAATATTTACTTTCAATTATTTGTCGCCAGTAGCTACACTCGGCACGAGCCAAGAGGCTTCGCACAGAATTTCTCAGATAAAAAATGTCAGCGACAACGAGCAAAGGCTATTGTTATACAATATAACCAGTAGCGTTGTCTTACCTTTCAAGCCTTGTCAGGCATTTCGGTAAAGGAACATGGATGCAAAACAGAACCAATAGCGCGAATTCGTGTTTTCATTTTCTTAAATGAATGCTGAAACAGCGCTTATGTGCTGCAGGAAATGAAATGAAGCGTCGCTGGAATAAGATGTCAAGAAATTTTCTTTAATGAACAGATCACTTTCACTGTTTTACTGGCAAATTTCACTATGCACAAATAAATGTTTTCCATGAGAGTCGTCTCACATGCATTCAGCAGATGAATTCGTTTTACAGTGTAAAACCCGGTAACTACCTTGTAGAGTGTTGCCGACTAAAACTTCTCTACGAAAACATACCGTTCGCAATAACACAACACGGAATACTAACCTGACTATGCATTCTCTCGCGTAGCATTTTGTACAGCCGGAATCACACTTGTCTGGAGCGGTCAGTCAGTGACTTCACCCACCGTTTGGTGGGTGAAGTCACTGACAGAATGGCTGCTAATGGGAATGAGAGACAGAAGAAGTCGGCTTTTAGCTAACGCTGCGAATTTTTTATTGTTCAACAACGCACAGGAAAATCTCCCACCGGCACCACCTTGCAGGTCAAGCGTAAGACTGGTTACATACTACGCTGCGAGGGACGAACGGGTGCCGCTATAAGGAGCTTCGCCCCTAAAAATGTTTGAAAAAGTTTCTTGCGTACTCGGCGCTGTAGATATTGGGCGTATTTTCATACTCGGCATATGCGGCCCTAGATTAGCCGTACTTTGGCCTGCAGGTTATGTTCGCCTGTGCTTGCACGCTTAACTCTTTCATCGCAATATTTCCGTTGAAGCCACAGACTACACGAAGGCCACTTCCCTTGCTGCAGCGGCCGTGTTTGCTAAAGGAGTAAACACTCGTGTTACATTCCAATTTGTTGCTATCGCATTCACTGCTTCGCACTTGCGGCGAAACTGTGGCTTGTTTTCACATATCGTAGTTCTTAACCTAATTAAAATATGCAACAACTCGGATAGTTTAGATGTTGTGTTATGTTAGCTTCTAAAAATACTATACATATAGGGAAAATATTAACGTGGTAATGCAAAGCTGTTTTTACACTCGAGGGCACTACTTAAACAACTTAGTTTGTTAGCGTCAGCGAGTGGCAATCTGTCTTGTAAGCTTTTCTACATCTCCAATTATGTGCGCACTTTCCCTTTGAAGCAGTGTACTTCTTTATTGCCGTCTGTATTTCCCGCGGTTGCATATTTGGTGTTATTTTCGTTAGCGCTCAAACTTTATTTCTTTTTGTTTGTTAACACAGCTTCCTTCTCGTTACCTTCAATTTATTACTACCAGTGCAGATACTTCAGCGGTACTCTATAAAACAATAAAATAGGGCCCCCACTTTATTACTCGGAAATCGCAGGGCCTTTTCGATAAATGCGTATAATCTTCAGCACTACGCGTATGAATCAGTTCTCATAAGTATTGATGCTTATCGGATTAGGCAAATCGCGGATACCCGCAAAGGTGAACGGATCGCCGTATAAAGTATAACTAAAAGATTAACTGCTGCTCGTAACGGATTACGTATGGCACAATTGTTTCTCAATCGTTTGTAAAGGATGCAGACCGCAGTTAATTGAAGTTTACTAGCCCTTTCCGCCTTTTCTTTTCTGCCAATACTGCTGCGCGAACATCTTTCTGCATCGTCACAATTCGTCGGCATAACTACCTTGGAGTTACGGTTACTAATTAAGCATGATCACGTTTTCTTTTGCACTCAACAAGGGAGCTGACGGCACGCATACAACAGAAATAGTCTGTTGAGCGACCACCGGTTATTATGGCTGCGCTTTCATGCTCTATTTTTGATTAAAGCATTATCGAGGCCGGTGTTGCTTTGGAGCCTCCCTCTTGTAATAATATGATTGCTGTAATGCGCGTCGGGCTCGTTTCGCCTTTCTCAGTTCGGTTATGCCGGTTTTCTGTAAAAAATTAGCACTGCTATTTAGACAAGAAAAAAAAAATGTTTGCTTATGGAAACAAATCTTTAACTTGGAGAAAATAGTTTATAAAAGTCCACAAACTTCACAGTATTCTGTTTATGTCGTTTGTACCACACCACTGAGGGCCGATTCTTCGAAGAGAATTTCTTGGAAGCCGTGTAGGAGAGGCGGTTTTGCAGCGAAGCTGAATATGGCTAGGTCCTGGCGGATCGCGTCCACGAACAGAATGACGCGTAGAACAACAATTTTCGTCCATCGCCCCCTCGCCACCAAACCATAGAGGTTCCGTTCGCTCGGAGAGAAGGGCGGGAATTCAAGAAGCGCCAGCGCGCAGAGAAGCGCAAATGGGCGCTAACACGGCGTGAAACCGCTGCCGCAGAACTTGCAGCCGCCGCAGATGGCTTCCATTTTCACAGTAGTAGAAGAGCTCTGAATTTTTGTTATACGCGTGTTGGCTGCCGTTGCACATGAGCAGAATCTCCACTTAGCTAAAACAGGTGATGGAGTAACAAGAAGTGTGAGCATCATAATATCATAACTTATGCGAAGATCACATTCAAGGATGCACCCACCTTTTCTGGAATCTTGAGAGGTGAACACTCGCACCTGATATCGTACCTACGTAGCTACCGACCGGGCCGGGCGCGCTGACGTAGTGAGGAACTGCGAAGACGTTGCTGCTAATGTCGTAAATGCTTTAAAAACAATCCCCAACTAAGGCAAGGGATCCTTAGGTTCGGTTTCGAGAAGCGAAGTTATAGGGGTTCCACATAGTACAGACGAAGAAAACAGCAACCAAAAAGTGGCCGTAGAACTTTGTTTGAAGTTGAGTGCAACGTGAAAAGTCTTGCGACAGTGTGCGGCGTTCCGCTTCCATTCGCAGCGCAAATGGTCGCGGAAGGACCAATGGGAGCTACACCAGCGCCACTTCGATCGCCAGTCAAAACGACAAATCGGTAAGCATGATAAAACGGCAGCTTGCTTCGTTATATGAGGAAAATAAAAATGATGATGTTCGGCGGCTGGAAAAAATATCCTTCGCTGATGTCAGCGACATCGAAAATGTTGTTTTCCCCCAATGTTTACTCTTTTTTTTTTTGTGCAGCTTTAAAGTATGTCATACCTCACTTTAAATAAGTAAGGCAAAAGCTGATGACATAAGCTTTGAGAACATTTTAAACCAGTTGACTACATGCGTTATGAGAATACAAATAAAAACAGCAGCCATGTACAGAATAGTCCTATCGTATATGACTTTTTTTTGTCACTGCTCGCATTTACGGCTATGAACAGCTCTCGAGTCTACGAGGTGCATTGGTGCGAGTGTCAGTGTGTGTTCATCGTAGCATAAAAATTTGTAAAAGAATGTACCGGTCTATAATATCCACATGATTGAAAATGCCCAAACTGGAACCGGCCAGACACTGGCCAGGGTGGATAATGATTTCTTGCAACGGTAAAACGTCTTGCTTTATAATGCGCACACGTGCCTAAAAGACGTGATTTATAATGCAAACTAATAATCTCGAGTGCTTATTGCTTTTTAATTTTTTTTCCTTACATTTGGCCTCATACCTTAAATAGTCTATAACTTATTTTTATACTTCGATTAACGACTTTGTAATCCACGTAACTTCGAAGCGAACCAAGTCAAACATATCAAATATTTGCCATTGCATTCTAAGCATCTACCTTCCTAAATATTTACATTTGCCTTCTATTTGGAAGACATATTCTGAAAATATAAATAAGAGCACTGGCGGACAAAAGAAGAATATTAAAATAGGCCACCCCCCCTCCAAATAAACAAAACAAAAAGGTCCAAGAACATTTTGAGGGCTGTCGACATGGATGGCAAGTAATTTTCGGGCTGTGTCAACAAGCTGTCAGCTTCAGCTACCACTGTAGTATGTGGCCGACAGAGGGGCTCAAGGACCAGCAGCAACATTCCAATACGAATCGAGACCTTGGTGACATATCAGAAGCGGAGAAAAGATTTAGTGCAGTACCTTCACTGCCGAGCACACATGCGATGCAATGTTTCGGGTATGGCGCACACAACAGAAAGCTATACCGCAAATGCAACTGTGCTTAGTTTTGTCGAACACTGATCTGCAATCACCTGTGTATGGCGTTATTCGAAATTTTAGTTGAGTTCTTGAAGAAATTTGATCAGGACACATATGTGGAGGTGAGTTTTTTTTAATGCATCTGCTAATGTTACTACAATCTCTAGTTACACCAAGCACTAAAGTTACGACAGCTGTATACAGCCGCGCCTTCGGAATCAGAATACCAGAACACGAAGAATACGAGAATACTAGACAGCAAGAGTAACACAATGGTCAGCAAGGGATGGGAAACGCAGTCGAGGAAGGCAGACGGTAAGATGGAAACGATATTAAGAAGTTCGCAGGGATAAAATACAATCAGTTCGCACATCATAGGGTAAACTGGCGATTATTGGGGAATCCCTCTTACTGCAATGTACTAAAATAGGCGGGTAATGATGATGATCATGACTTGACAAAGCACAATTCTTTGGTGTCAGCCTCTGTCATTGGTAATCAATTTACTGATGTAGTGACGCAGATGCGGTCGCAGTAAATTGCAGGCACGCTAAGTACTTCAAGGAAGTCGACCGGGAACTTTCTGCCGAATTCTACTAGCAGCCACGGAAAAGGAGCAAGTTTGGTGCTTTTAGGCATTCTCGGGTGCGCTTTGCGGCCTAACACGTAACGAAGTGCTTTGCAATAAGCTTTGCAACACGTCTTATTTTATGTGAAAGCGTGAAAAGGGTGAGTACGAGGTCAGTTTACGCACACCACACATGTAACTTCGTTGTGATTTTCAGCTAGAAAGTATCGAAGAGCAATTGCTGTTCAGTGCTGCCGCAAGGTCATCGTTCTTATATAATAGCTTTAAAAAGTGTATGAATGTAATCAGCAATGTGGAGTGCTAATTGTTGAGCACTTCGTAATGGTGACGTGTAGTGGTGCCCGGAGGAATGGAAGTACTCGTATTTTGCTTTATGCACTGCATTTTCAAACATCTGTTTTTTTCCTTCCGTGGACAGCAAACGAATACATTTCGAGATCAAAGCGTTAGCCGAAGAACGGTGTCTGACCATCATCTATATAATGAATATAGCAAAGGACAGTCTGAAATTCGGTACAACAACGTATAATCCTCGCTACTATCGATTTCTTTCGAAGTGGGGACCAAGTAATCTCGTCGCAACCGTTCTCCTTAAAAAATATGAATAAGAGTCGTGCGCTTAAGGTCTCCGGTAACCTCTTAGTAAACTTGTTATTGCGCAGTACACTATGTTTTTCACCGAATACAAAGATGGTCTGTTAGAGTAGATCACGTTGAATAAATGTGCGTCTACAGCGGCAACAATCGCCATTGCAGGAGACCATCCTGTGCAACATACGTAACCACTGATACCCTCAGGGTGCATATTCGACACCTTGCCCGGGTACCTTCGCACCATCTCGCATCTTTACCTGCACAAAGGCCGCATACAACATTCAGCCGCACTATGCTGCCCATAGTACTTCTTTGCCATCGAACTATACGCCTGCAGCAAGGCCATCCTCGCCTATATGGTGCCTACATCGACCCGAAGTGCGCCTTACCATACCAGGAATTACGATGAAAGGAAAAATTTCATCGGTTGCCCTTAACAGGCTGCACTACTGTATTTACATGAGGTGTACATCGCTCACACCCATATTTACACTGATGGTTCAGTTATGACTACAAGCTCAACCGCCGCCGTAATAATTCCAGCAAGAGCTATCACAATACAGCTCAAAATGTTTCACGCAACCTCAACTACGGCTGCTGAATTGGTAGCGCTCCGTGCTGCTCTTCAATTTGTCATGGAGCAGACACCTAATTCGTGGTCTATCTTCTGCGATAGCAAAACAGCCCTCCAAAGTCTACCCTCCGCTTTACGTCATGGCTCACATGAGCAGCTCGTCGCGGAAATCAGGCAAATCCACCATGAAGCAATAGAAAAAGGGCACCGAGTAGTATTACAGTGGCTGCCTAGTCACTGCGGCATTCAGGAAATGACCAAGCGGATGCAGCTGCCCGATTCGCTCATGACGGTGTCAGCAGTGTCATCATTCCCCTGTCAAGATCGGACGCCGCAAGAGAACTTCGTATGCTAGCTCGTCGCATAACGTTGGACTTGTGGAAGTCATCATCTACATTTACAAGTGCACGGCTGCATGCCTTGGACCCTGATCTTGAATTACGCATCCCGTCCACCTTATCACGACGTGACTCTTCCCTGCTGGTCCGTCTATGGCTTGGAGTGGCCTTCTCAAATGCCTATTCGTATATTATTGGAATGGCTGGAGCCCGTCGTGTGAAGTCTGCGGGTGCAGCGAAACAGTCGCGCACCTTCTCTGTGAGTGCACCCGCTTCAACACCGAAAGAACGGCCCTCTCAGCCGCATTAGGCCAGCTGGACAACCGCCTTCTCACGGAGAACAAAATCCTAGGGCCCTGGCCTACCCGGTCTTCAGCACGAGCCGCTCTGAGGGCGTTGTTGCGGTTTCTCCACGCAACCGGACTCAATGTCAAACTGTGACTGCTGGAAGAAAATGGTGCTGTGTAGTACTTGGACTGCGGTTATGACTTCGTTTTGTTTTGTTTTGTTTTGTTGTATTTTGTCGGGTGCTGTCGTCACAAACTCTTCTTCTTCTCTTTCATTCTTTTACATCCCCTTTCCCCTTCCCATGTGCAGGGTAGCAAACCGGAGACTGCTTCTGGTTAACCTCCCTGTCTTTCCTTTCTCCCTCTTCTCTCTCTCTTTTACTTCATTCTATGTATTATCTCAGCTTATGATAAAGGACGACTGTGCAGGCTCCTTTTCAACTTTTTACTGTTAAATCCGTACCTTATTCGACAGTAGGAGAGAAAGAGTTCTAGCTTAATAGCCTAACATATTCGCGGAATTTTCTGTCGCGAGCGGCGACACCTGAAAACTGGCAAGCGATTGGCATAATCTATCGAAATGGTAATTTAAACAGTGGTTGGTTTAAAGTTAACGAACAGTGAGCGTCCTAGTCTGTCAACTTTCGTTGTCAGACAGCCGCGAGAATGGCCAGACACATATTTCATGAGCGTCGCCCTGATATATCTTGGCGTTTCACTAAAAGCAAACGTCTATGAAGAAAAGTCAATGTTTTCTTTGATGTGAAATCGCAATAGGAGTTTTCAAGTATTCGTAGGGCGACGATGATTGCAAACCTTTTCGTGTATTACGGTTTCGCTCTTTAAGACTTTTAGAAAAAAGTACAGATTGCGGTATACAGAAGAAAACTTTCGTGGTACAGAAATACGGATGACGGTTTAAAAAATTGGCATAATAAGCTAACATTCCGCATTCTACCTTGATCAAGACGTATGTGTAAAGCGCAGTCAATGAACCTATTCGTCTTCCTTTGGAAATGTTACGCTTATTCAGCAGCTCTGACACTCTAACAAAAAAGTCATTTGACTCCTTTTTGACATTGACTCTCCTCACTTTCCACGTATATGACTCTTTTTCAAGAGACACGTGAACTTTATTTAGAGATCGCTATACTCTCTTCGGGGTGTCGTGGGACTCAAGAGAGAGCTAACGTGTATCCTAAACAGAGTCATACACTTGGAAAGGCAGAACTCCCCGAAAAGAGTAACGCACATTCTTTTTTTTTTATAGAGCATGGGGCGAGCCGCGATGGTTCCTGTGCACACGTGTCTGCTGAAAGAAGTTCCTGATGTGTCTACCAGTCTTGATGAAAAATCTTTCTCGAGAAAAACACACAGTCACGAATAGACGTGTTTGTCTGCTGACATAGTTGTGTGTAAAGTTCCGTTAAAAATGAAAGAAACCGAGCACTTGAAGATTGCTTCTGATCTGTGGGTTTGCCAAGGGTAGAGATACCTGCTCCGAAAAGCAATATCCCAACAGGGGCACGCAGTCTTTGATCTTCCGTTATTTGCGGCTTTTATGTGACACCTAACGTGCTGGAACACATCAAGCACGCTGCGGGGCATACACGGGCTAGGATCCTCCAACGGACACTGTAAATGAAGGCGGCCATGACGAAAGATAAAAGGAGTGGCCGCCTTTGGAATTCCTGATGAGGCAGGAATTCAAACAAGAGCGAAGGAAAATCCGTGGTCAGTCTAGCGGTTTTAAACTTCGTATGCAGTCCAAAGCGTGGCTCCTGACCAAAATAAGAATATGGCAGAACCTTTCTTATGAAGGCTGCTCGCGATGTTCTCACTGCGATGTAGCAGCAAGGTTGTTGTTGTTGTTTGTTGTGTTGTTGTTGTTGTTGTTGTTGTTGTTGTTGTAGTAGTAGTAGTAAATATGTAGGAGTGGAAGTAGCAGTAGTTAAATTGTGGGAGAAGAAGTAGCAGTAGTCGTAGTAGTAATAGCAGTTGCACGAGAAGTAGCAGTGGTAGGATGAGGAGTAGTAGTGATTGTATTTATTTCAATGTAAAAGTAGGAGTGGTAAAAGTAAAAAAAAGAGAAGTAGGATAAGTAGCAGCAGTGGGAATAGTAGGAGTAGTATATTAATTAGTAGTAGTATGAGAGAAAGCATTACAACTAGTGGCAATGGTAGTACTGGCAGTTATATATATTTCAATGAACAGTACTAATAGCAGTAGTAGCAGTAGTAGCAGCACTCGTGTGGGTAGAGGTATAGTTATTTTGTTTCCATAAAAAAGCAGAAGCAGGACAACAAGTAGTAATCTTAGCAAGAGGAGAACTATGAATAGTCGTAGTAGCAGGAGTAGTAGTTGTAGAAGCAGGAGAACTGGTAGTCATGTCTACTTCAATAGATGTAGGAGTAGCAGACGCAGTAGTACAGAATGATATAGTAGGAGGATTAGGAGTAGTCGTAGTCACCTTAGCCGTAGTATTATGAGTAGTAGCAGGAGCGGGAGCGCGTTCACATGGGTCTATAAAATGCAGAGCATAAGCAAATTTTTATCAAAGATAGCGGTGATTAGGAGTACCATGTGCTCCGTTTTTAGAAAAAAAAAGGAGACGACTCATTGTGCTATGTATTCTACTGTGGAACAGCGGTAATATATCGATTAAAATATTTTGGGTGCCCTATAGGGTGCTTGTCTTGTGCTAACAATTTCTACTGTGGGAAAGCAGTTCTGTCACTAAGATAATATGTTTACAAAAAAAAATGTGATTGCCTTAGAGTAATCTTACTATGGTACAGCTATATTTAGCTGAAGCAACACTCAACTCATATGGCATGACCTGTGCATATATATGTGTAAGATAAGTTTAGTGCAAATGGAAAGGATTTACGTAATTGTGTGCTGTACTACAGGAGAGCGGCAGGCTGTCCCGAAAATTCGACATTATCTATAGCGATAAAGTTATAGGATAGTTTAGTTTATTGAATCAATACACTGATGGGGCGCTTATACACTAAACACGTATAAATCGCGTCGTTATAACTTATACAAGCGCTAGACGCAGTCTTACTCAGACTGCGAGAAATTCACAGGGTCCCTTATGCATTCACCTCGGGCTACTCGAAGGCAAAGCTATCTTTCTTTTCTTTTTAGTCGATAATGAGGCTCCCCCGCCCCCCTCCGAAAGCTGTCTGCACCTAAATTGGTTTGCACTGCCTCTGGGATTGGAGACATTGCAAGCTTTCTGCACCTCGACCGCTCTTGCAATGCCTCCGAAATCGGCCCATTTTTTTACCAAGCGACAACATCATGTGATGACGTCATCATGTGACGTCACGTTATGTGATTTTATAGTGACGTCATGATGACTCCATATGGTGACGTCTTCACGTGATGATTTTTTTACATTAGTCGTGTTGACCCCGACGGTCAATTTTCGCGTTTGTTGAGACGGCATTTCAGGCTTTCATCTTAATAATACTCTCTGCAATCCCAAGCAACTATAAAACAAGAAGCACGTTAACTGATGCAGCATAACTCTAAAGGAGATAGGAAAATGGGGAGGTTAGCATGGGCGGGGTGGGGTATAACGTGTGTTCTTTTCTCTACTCAGTATGATGGCACTGTCGGAAATTTTCCCCCCGCATTCCAACAAGTGAGTGATAAACCAGGGTTATGTCAGCTGGTATGGCCTTCAGGTAAGCGAGAATTGCGTCACTATCGCCAAATTTTCCTCTGGCGCATTGTAGGCCAAACTTTGTAGCCAAAAAAAAAATCGACGATGCTGCCATGGAAATGCATTTGTAGATGTGCGAGGGGCAGACGTCATCTTGCTTATAGTCTGCTTTTGCGCTCGCCCGCATGACTGCCTTGGCAGGTGCGAACGGAAAGCAACACTGCTTGCATTTGTTTCTTTTTTTCAGATTGTATTGCTCTTGCTCACGTTGTTCTCATCAGCTTCCGACTTGTAATTCTCTCGTACTCACAGCACATGCCCAAAATATTTGTTTGGAAAACATTTGCGTGTTCAATACACACGGTCCGGCACTTCATGGGGTCCAGCAATTTCGTTTCGGCAGAAACATGAGTAATCAGAGAAAATATGGTTTTACTGCTTTTATAGGCACGGCATCGCAAGAGCAATATTTAGTGCATGATATAATAAGGTACAGCTGATTCTCTCGTGCAGTGAGTAGAAATGAATGCATTCGTATTGCGCTGCACAAACATAATACAGCTTTCTACAGTTTCGTATATATACATAAAATCAGTACCGAAACTTTGTTAATCTGATGTGTACTATACAAACCGACAGAAGCAATTGCTTATTACTGTGCCTACTTAGTGAATTATAAAAATATTTTCCAAACCAGCATATCGACGTAATTCACATCAGGAGAACTGCTCTTTTATTCAACGCAAACGGTAAGCTTGATAATCTAAACAGCATGCTATAGGCAGTAAATTTTCTGAACGGCTCAGCTTGTGCTAATGTGCCGGTACATATTTAGCAAGCTCTATTAAAAATGACTGCTTTATACTTGGTTTTGTTTCGCGATACATGTAAGGCCAGTGCAGCTTCATTCAGGGCTGTAACATTGCTGACACGGTATTATTAGGTAATTCCACCGGAGAATATTCGAGGTGTGTTTTAAAAATTGTAATGTAGGCAATATGTCCCGTCTTCGTCTAGACACTAATGACACATTTATATTGAAACAAATAGCGCACCGTACGTTGTTTTTTTTTTTGAGAAATATTCAATGTTGGAGGATGAAGTGTCAGTTGATGATTGATCGTCATTTGAGATTGACCTAGGAGAGAGTGATGTACAGAGCTATTAAGGAACGCGTTGTGTCAAGACATGAAAAAGTATTTTTAAAAGAAACTAAATCGACTCTACTGGATGCATCAGGGCAGCGATGATCGAAGCGATGCTCTCTTGAGCGGTTTTCGGGCCTCGTCTAATATATGCTCACCGCATTTCATGCATTTTCTATTTCCCCTCTTCAGCTTCGTGCGTTCTGTTTGATGATGAGGACGAGGATGTTGTAGCCTGCCGGTGGATCTAGCGTTGCGAGATTTGCAGGCAGTTGCCCCGCTCGGTTTCCTCCTTTCAGATTATGTCGAAATAATGCTTCTATCTTTTTTAAAGCGACGCGCGGACAGCTTACCAAGAAGGCGCGCGCAGCCCGACGCAACAACGCACAGGCCGGTGGCCTATGAGCTATTCCGCATACAGTGTTGTGCCGGACCCCATATCACCACAGCACAGCGCAACATAAGTGTCCCTCATCAAAAGTCACATGCGATGTCTGTAGCCTTTAAAAACTTCAAAAGTAGCCGTGACACCTCCTTTCTGTATGTCCAGTAGCCACCCGGAAACACGATATCATTCACATGTCATGTGACGAGCCTAAACGTTGGACTGCTTCAATAGAACCGTTGACAATCATTCTCAAGTTCACTGCACTTAAGCAAATAATGTTCGATATCACCACAGGTCTTGCAAGCCGGGCACAATGGCGTCGCGCAAGGTCTCATCTTGTGGAGCCATGCTGGTGTACGAGCTGACCCCGTGCGAATGTTCGGTTTGAAGCATAGGGCAAATATAGGGCTTTCTTGGCGGAGGTAGTCGTGAGCTGCAGCAGCAATGGCCTCTGCCTGAGAGAATAAGTGAAACATGGCAAGATTTAAATGACGTTTAGGAACGTATCAAATATAAGCATTTGCATGTTAAGACGGTCGCCCAATATCCAACTTCAATGACATCCAAACTGTTCGAACCGCAAATAATTCGGTTATCTTATATTCATCGACCAGGGACCACTTTTCCATTTCAACGATCGCCACAACCAGCCACAGCAGTCCCCTGAATTGTTCGCGTCGGCTCAAACCTTTTCTGTGAAGTGATCGATCCGAACTGATGCAGTATCCATGGTGCATGTACACCCATGCCAGTTTCGCCAGGTATCTTCTTTTAGAGTTCCACCATACGACACACCTGGAAACAAGTGAATTACCACAGTGAACACGAAGACATAAGACGCAAATGCGAAACTAAAGGTGAGAGTACGAAAGGACGAAGAAGTATTGTCGTTTTAGGCGCACATTGAAAAGCGAAGCGCACGTCGGTCGTCACCCAGGTAGCTCGAACTTGTTGTAATTCAAAAAGCAAACGGTGACTGCACACGTAATTTAATATTTTTTCTGCCATGTTGATGGACTTTTAAAGATGCTGACAACAAAAACAGGTCAGCAGAATGTTGTCCAGCCAAACCACAGTAGGGTTTGACCCTGCAGTTTGCGAAAGTTTTTTAGGGTGGTTTATAGTACACGTGTGTCTATTTTTATTTGATTCGTATTTTCAATACACGCAAAAGCCACCACGGAATTCGTGGTGACGACCCACTTTCTTGGCATCTTTCACAAATTAATTAAGCTGAGTGCCAGTAGAACGGCTACAATCTCCAGCATTATTATTGAAGACGAAAGATGACCCAGCCGACACACATATCATACATGTAGCTCAGGAATGATAAATGCCGATGCCGAAGTCTCTTTGCTGACAGAGCCATCAGTGTACACATGAATGTTGCCTTACTACCACTCAAGCAGACGATGTGGCGCCAACTGCAGTTTTGCAACGGCCAGTACTTCCTGTTTATACTGCGAAGGCCTTCTATTGACGTCTCAGAATTCATTAGTTCCAAGAGCCATGGCGAGAAGTTTAAATCTGGATGCAATTGTGTCTACATAGGAAGTTGTAGAACGTACTATTGATACACACAATGTACTTGCGTGTCGATAGGACTCTCAATTCGTTAAATGAATGGGCGTGAAGGATGCTGCATGGCTTCACGGAAAAAGGTGCTGACAGGTGTCCACTCTCCAAATCGCATTAGTGATCAGTTATTATACTTTTGATAGTGTCAGAGAAGTAGCTGTTGCCTGTGGAACTCTCAGACATGCGCGCGGACTGCGTGCTCACAGTAACTGAAGTCGGTGTCGAAAATATCTGGGTTATGTTCAGAAGTGACGTAGAGCAGGCAATCTTCTGTCGGATGAGAGGGCAATGGACATGTAGCAGGAACGCGAATGTTCCATCCCACTTTCCCCCAAGGATGCGATGGAGACCCTTAATTTGTTTTTCGAGATCATATACGTTGGGTCCTTCTGAGCTGGCAGTCTAGAGTAACCGCCATAAAACGATCCTTACGGCGATGTCTGTACTCTGACCATTCAGGAAAGTTTATCCACTTTGTGCCTCGATTTCTTTTCTTGTTTCAGTATATCCCTGTTGTCTCCTCTTTTTCTTAGAGCACTGCCCTTACGCACCCGTTTCGTTAATCGTCAGTGTGCCTCACCCCTCGTTGTCCCTCGCCGACACCAAGCGAGCGAGCACAGCGAAAGAGTAAAGGGTGAGGAGGATAGTAGGGTGCCGTACGAAACTACGAGATGGGGCCATAGTATTTGTAATAAAATTATATGCGCGACGCGAACCGCGTAGCACTTTCTGGAAGCTACGTGATTACCTGGAACCTTCGACGAGTCAGGTATAAAAGCCGACGCGCTTGACCCGCAGACCAGATTCTCCCCATTTCTTTGCGCGCACTCAGCGACACAACCAGTGGAAGCGCTTCGTCTGCCGTAGCTTCTAAACGAGCTGCCCGAGCAGAGATTCAGTGGCGACGACGTCAGAATGCAGAGGTACAGTCGCGCTCAATATGACTTGCAACACGGGAGCGCGTGGCCCTACGAGTTCAAAGATTCCGCGTGAGTTCAACTTGTTTTCATTTCAGCAACTTAACGATATTTTCTTATTTTGAATCACCCGAGTGCTAGAACAGCATTTAGTTATGGAAAGAAGGGCTAGTGAAAGTCATGAGCTGTCTTTGAACTCGTGAGGCCACGCGCTCCCGTGTTGCAAGTCATATTGAGCGTGACTGCACATCACGTCCCACTTATATCCACCCATTTCTATGACCACAAGCCTTCCTTCATGGCCATCAAGAACTTGGAGGGGGGTGTTTTTCTCGAAGGAAGAGCATGTGAGGG
This sequence comes from Rhipicephalus sanguineus, assembly GCF_013339695.2. Lineage (NCBI taxonomy): Eukaryota > Metazoa > Arthropoda > Arachnida > Ixodida > Ixodidae > Rhipicephalus > Rhipicephalus sanguineus. Next base: position 64,485 of record NW_023616286.1, read on the forward strand.
AAAATGAAGAGTGGTATATGTAACCATAGGCACGTACAAGTATCTCTGAATTTTTTATTTTTTTGCCTCAGTATACCGCGTAATGAAAGACGCGTAGAGCTGCGTTTGAATTTTGCAGTAGGGAGTGTCGTAATCGTCGGTAATTTTTTGCTCCCCTCTTCAAGCTGATGGATCGGGTGTCCCTTTTAGGATACCATTGCTAGACGTTTGTTTTGATTTTATTTGTATTTTATTTCTTCACGCAAACAATAACAATACTCCTACTCTCGTCTTCTACATTGCACTTTAGTAGGTAATAAACACCTCACAGCTTCTGCCACAACGCCGACAACTACAAACTCCAGGCTCCAAACGAACGCACCAAAAATATAACTGCGTAATCTAATAACCCAAAACAATGAGACCATTGCGGTTACAAATCAGACACGACTACGCGTGTGCACCGCCTAAGCCTCCCTCACCATGCCCGAAGAGTGAGGGCTTATCTTGCTCGAGAGATACGTGCTTTCAGGGAGCGAGGTCTCCTCACCTGTTGCTTTTATACGCAACTGCTCTAGCTCATTAGTGAAGGATGGTGACGACAAAACCTAAGTACCCAGAACGTGGGCCGGCAGACGCTGGCATTGCTGCGGGGATAAATCCGCTTGGCTTCCTACCATGTTGAAGGCGACAAGCACGTGATGACACAAGCACAAGCACAAAGACGAACAATTTCTTTTTTGTGTCGGCATACTTGCATTTGCTGTCGTCGGGTTCGTGTGTCGTTGTTTAATGATCGCACCAGGGAGCAAATCCGCATTGCCTATGCACCCTTCCCAGAGAGCAGGGATTAATTAGAGCCCACCAAGGAGAAAAGGCTGTCGCGGAGGCAGCGCTAAGCTATGCTGCTTAGCAGCGGGGTTAATACTCTGCTAGGTTACTTACGGTAAATAATCGCAATGAGTACATTCTTGTTTGTGTTGTCCGTTGCGTCGCATAAAAAAAATATCTGAAGTGCATTAAGCACCGCTTTGAAAAAATCACACTTGGAATTCAAAGAAGGTAAATAAAAAAAAAACATCACAATAATTATGAACACTGGTTTATGGGCACTGCGTGTAAGGGCTACTGTAACACCAGCGGTGGCCATTTTTCGCATTCTAGTTGCATGAAGAAGGAATCGGCCTCGAAAAAAAAGCGATTAATGTGCACATATCGCAACGCTACAAAACCTCGGGAAATTAGTATATAGAGAACGCACGTTGTTCACAAGCACAGTACGCTAGCGTGAGTTGTCATGTAGAGCCGTAATTAAGCAGCAAAGCGAGGTTGCCCCTTCATAACGCTGCCAATGTCGCCAGTTGCTCCGCACAGTGAGCATACGAAGACGAGACCACATATTGGTGCGCAGGGAAAGAAATACGGTTTATAAGCAAAATCTACATGAGCCTTGAATATTTTGTTATTATATGCATAGTATGGAAGTACTACAAATCAGAGAGAGCTGAAGAGATCAAGCCAATATCCGAGTGTTACTTTTTTTGTTTCGCAAATGAACGTAAGAAAAAAACTGAATGCAGGAAATGCCAGTCTTACTATAATCCCAAGGTGTGATATTCCTGCGTGGTTGTTACTTCATAATGGTGAATCACATGTCCCACCAATCGCTTGCTTTGCCTATTTTGGACGCCGCAAATGAGTAAAAGGAAGGTGTACAGCAGGAGTACTATAGCCTATTCAATAAGCCACTGCCACGCAAGAAGTTCAGTAGGGCCTTTATTGATTATCGCGCTTTTCTCTCCGCTTTTCTTTCCATCTTTCTTTCCCTTTCCCCCTCCCCTTATTGTAGGGTAGCACACCGGATGCTAGAATACTGGTTTACCTTATCTCTCTCCCTCTCACCTTATTATCTCCCTCTCTCTTGGACGCCGCCCCCAGTTATTACCACAACTTACCTAAACGAAAACGCCCTACAACGAACGGGAAAAGGCATTCAAAATATACGTTCAATAGTATCCGCAGCAGTGACTTTTCTCTCCTCCTCTCTAACTAAATAAATAAATAAAAACTTCTCTTCTCCTTTTTCTTTGCTCATTGCACGGCAGCCTATCAGTCTCAGCCCTGGTTAGCCTCCCTGCTTCTCTCATATCCATGTTCTCGTCGTCCTCCTCATTCGCAAGAAGATTTAGTTTCCGAACCTGTAACAAGCGTCTGGCACGTTTCTTCGCAATCAGTATATTCTCACTACCGGCCCCTTTATGCTGTGTATATTTCTTTCTGAAACCAAAACTAACGAGCCCGCAACCCCGTACCACTTATCGAAAAAGAGTGGAGCTGCTCACAATCGCATTTCCGTCAATAGTTTCGTATTCTTGTTAATCGGCAAACTAAGTGACTAAGTGAATCACAACCCCAACTCGCATTGAAAAAAACAACGCAACTTTACTCGACGTGTTCATCACTAACATAGAAGATACGAATTATTTATCTGGCGTATTGAGCGTACCCATTAGTGACCATCTTCCCATATTTATGATGGTAAACGAAACAGTGTGTCATGCACAGTCGCAGCAAAAACAAGCAGTGGTTATTCAACACATTAATCAGCACACATTGGCTGAATTTCGCAATCAGATATCATTGACTGATTGGTCGGACGTTATTCGTCAGCAGGAACCCGATCCTGCGTATAATTCTTTCCACGAAAAACTAACAAGAGTTTACAAGAAATGCTTTCCGTACAAAGAACTGAAGCCTGCGCGCAGAGCTAAGAAACCTTGGGTTACTAAATCTTGCATCAAGAAAATAAAACGTAAAAATAAAGTATTCGGACTGTTTTTCAAAATAAAAATGAAGACACGCTAAAACGTTTCAAAGACCAAAGAAACAAAGTTAACAGTATGCTGCGTCACGAAAAGCGAGAGTATCTAAGCAGCACTTTCAACAATGACGTAATGAACAAATCGGAGTTAGCTTGGTCAAGGCTAAATGAGTTTCTTGGCCGTAACGGTAACAACTTCAGTCCCACTGAGCTTGCGGTAGATGGTGACACTATTCGCAATGCTGATTTAGCGAACGTTTTCAATGATTATTTTGTTTCCCTAACAGAGCAAGCGCACAATCCAGCTTGTACTACATATTTATCAGACAGTACCCTTGAGAGCGCGTTTTTGGCGCCGACAGCAGCCAGAGAAATCGCGCACGCTTTCTTGTCTGTAAAAAACAGCACATGCTGCGACGCATACGATATCCAGATTAAACCCATTAAACACGTGCTGCATCTCATTGCTGATTTATTGGAACATATCTTCAACCTCATTTTTTCAACTGGAATCTTTCCACAAAAGTTACAAGTGGCGAAAGTAATAGTGTTGTACAAGGGAGGAGATAAGAATTCACTGAGCAATTACAGGCCTATATCGATATTGCCAGTGATATCTAAAGGTTTAGAAAAACTGGTTCAGAAACGTATGACTTCTTTTTTAGATAAGCACCATATCATCACTTCTCCGCAATTCGGTTTCACTAAAGGCCGCACAACTGAGCATGCTCTCCTAGAGCAGAAGGAATTCATATTAGATGCTTTTGAACGCGAACTGCACCTAATTGGTATCTTTATAGATTACTCAAAGGCTTTCGAAACCATAAATCATGTTACACTTTTACAGAAATGCAATCATTACGGCTTCCGAGGTGTCTTTCTAAAATTAATTGAATCTTATTTAAAGTATCGGCAGCAGGTGGTCGTCATCAACAATAACACCTCCAATTTACAAGCAATTTCAGCAGGTGTGCCCCAAGGTAGTATCCTGGGACCCCTTTTATTCTGCATATATATAAATGATATTGTAAACATTGACGACTCTGTAAAGTGTGTTATATATGCGGACGACACAACCTTACTTCTCACTGCGCAACACTATAAAGATCTGATCAATGACGCGAACCAGGTATTATTAAAGTTGGCTTCTTGGACATGCATTAATTCTTTAAATTAAACACTTCGAAAACAAAAGCTGTCTACTTTAGGCCTAGAAATAAACCTTCCCCCTTGCATACACCGTTAATGCTAGGCACCTCGGAACTTCAGATAGTACCGCGTATTAAATGTCTGGGTGTAATTTTCGATGAGCATATGTCATGGAATGCACACATTGAAAAACTCTCTTCGAGTGTGTCCCGGATAACCGGAATTTTGTCTAGGGTGCGTTTTCTGCTTCCTAAAAAAGTTAAGCTTCTCATCTATAAATCCTTGTTTTTATCGCACATAAACTATTGTCATCTGGTTCGGGGTACGACAAATTTAACGAACATTCATAAATTGCATGTAATACAGAAAAGGGCAGTTCGCGCCATTGCAGATGTTCCGTACGGAGGTCACACTTCCCCGCTCTTTGATGAAATGAACCTACTAACCCTACCAGATTACTACTACACAAGTCTTATGAAACGCTACCACACAGGACTAAAAAGTGATAACTTTTTGGGCCCACTTGCTCGAATAAACCAGCGGACCCTTCTTTACAACACTCGTCATGTTCACACGTGGTTTCTTCCACGCACGCGCACTAAATACGGCAAAGAAATGCTGCGCTTTCTCTTGCCGTTTTGCCTAAATCAAACGACAATATGAAAATATTAAAAATAATTTTTGGCTTACATATCGTTTAATATTTCGTGTTCTTTTCGAATTAAAGTTGACACATTTTCTTGCCGCTTTATATCTCTCAGTTTCAGATGCATTGCTTTTGGTATGTGTATGTTAGTGCATGTGTATATAGTGTGTGTGTATATGATTACCAACGATGTCACTCAGGTTTTGGCAAATTGTAAATGCAGTGGCTGTTTGTGTATTTTCGCCTAAAAAGATTTTCACTGAGCTATTTCTGTTCATGTTCGATGAAATTTGAACTAGATATTTATTTTTTCACTCTGTACATTGTTTTATTGATCTGTACGCGTGCCTATCTCTGCCATTTTGTATGGGGTCGTGGTCCTAGTCAAGTCCGTGAAGAAGCTTTTTGACCCGGCCCTCAGCATCCCAAATTATGGAATGTTGGAATGAATAAAGTTTCAAAGTTTCAAAGAAAAAAAAAGAGAGATGGAAGACTAACTTACTAAGTTTGTGTTTTCTTTTCTCTTTCATTCTTGCGTTTGATCAAGAGCATATGTATTCCAAAATGTAACTCGTAGTTGCAATATTATGGCTCGCCCTCTACCGGGATGCTGTTGAGATCTCGTTCCACTCGGTGTTCCAATCAGTTCAATGAAAGGAGGACCGCAGTCACCCAAGGCTGCGCTGAGCCGATTTCGTATCGTCTCCGGCTTCCTTTTCTCATCGACTTCCTCGTATCCTTCGAGTCTTCTACTTAAGGAAAATACCGTGCGGAGTGATGCACTGGTGGCTTCCGGTCCGCAGCTCAGCGAGTGGGGTTTCGAAAACTTCAGAGGGAGGATCCAGAGTCGGAGTTGGCAGAACAATAAACCTTTAAGCACGGCATCCCCAGTATCACCAGCCGTCCACGTTCCTTCGCGGTGTCTTTCATTAGACGGCGGAAGAAGTCACGCGGAAATTCTATAGGTCCTCGGTTTTAACGGAGAACCGGAAGACCAGACTCGGAAAGAGTGCACATGAGACACAGGATGGGCGCCGTCTATTATGAAAGCGAGTACAGTAAAGCAAGTGTACAACTTTTTATAATCTAAAGTCTGGGGTAAGAATTACCCATCGAGAGTTTTTCTCGCACTCTGAACGTGATCCCGGCTGGAATCTGCGAGACATTTCTTGCTCGCTTTCTTTCTTTGAGTACCATTCTTATCTACCCTTCATTTCCCCACTCAGCTGCCGCTTTCTTCCTGAAGTATATTAACGAGACACGAACAAAAAAACTACAACGATAAAAGGCCTGGAAACAGTTATCCATCCGGAAAAGTTTCGCGCATTATCAGAGTTCTGGGAAAAAGAGAATAATTGGTTCCCGAGAGAAACTTTCTTTGTTGAGGTTAAATAAAAGCGACGACTGACTCAGAAGTGGACTTAGAAAAATACCTACGGCAGTTTCTTACAGTTCCCGGTCCTTGTGATAACTTTTCTTTTTGGCATCCTCAACCCTTCCTCGTGGAACTTAAAGTGATTGGATTGTAGCAATGAAATTGAAAGCTCACCGTAAATTTAAAAAGGCGCGCCCAACCTTCACGGCAAGAAAATGAGCTAAATGCGAACGGACGCAGAGTAAACAGAAACACGGATTGATACTGCCGCCCTTCATGCCCTAAATCGGGTTTCGAGACTGTGCGTACATTAAACGAACAAATAGGCTCACTAAACTAATCGAAGTAGTTGATTATAAGGATTCGTTCTGCTGCCTCGGAAGCACGTTGGAATGGACTATCTCAAAACATCATGGTGCAACGCTTTGCTTGCGTCTTACAAAGAGTTTTCTTTCTTGTGGTCACCCTCTATTCCCTTCTCCGTACCCAGACATTCTACTTCCCGTTGGTTGGCTCTTGTGCTAAACAGCGAAGCTGTTCAGCAAATCTTTCCTTGCGAGTCGATCGCAGAAAAACTTTCATCATCTTAACGAGTATGTGCCACTGTGCGGTTACCTGAGAACGAGTACAGAGAGGAGAGAGAGAAAGAGAGAAACAGGGACACAGAAAGAAAGATATAAAGAACGAGAAAGAGATGTACTTCAGTAATACGTTCTGGCAGGCTAGGTGGTTCATAGCCATAAACTTTCCTAAACTGCGCGAGAAGACGCTCGTGGTGTTTCTGAATGTTTTCTTACCTGTGTCTTCGTCTTCTCGCGCAGTTGAAGAGGGAAAAAGATAAACAGAGAGAAAGAAATGCAGAAAGAACAAGAGACAGAGAGAACATCAGCGAAATAGGGAGAAAGTAGAGAGATAAAAGATAGAAAGAGGAGGCAATTATCGCGCTGTCTAGCGAATAGATATCGCACCATCTGGCCAAGTCGCGCATGCGCTGTAGCTAAGCCACGCCCACCGACGGAGACATCGCGCGACTTCCGCTCTATAGTGCATAGCCTGGCTGCGTACTGCCGAGGAGGAAGCCGCGCATCTCGAAGATAGACATGTCGGTCGACGGGGAGTAACGAGCGGCGATGGGTCCGTGCTTCGCTGCGCCAACCTTTGCGCGACTTAGTGCGAACTGCCCGGAATTTTTAAAGACGATAGTCTTTCTTGGGGAACTTAAACGCAGAAATTTTGGTCTGTCTTTCTGTCTGTCTTTCTGTTTGTCGGCACGTCCCTCGATTCAGCCACTCGGCCAAAGTTGAACCACTTGCCCAAGGGCCAGCCATCGTGAACGGCTGACTAGGTTCATACTTGTGTACATTGTTGATCAAAAAGCAAACATTACGCATATCTGAGGCACAACATCACTAGGTAAGTATTAGGCGGTGTGTTCCTTTAACAGAAAATACATAGATACGCAATTTTAAAGACCTTGATGGTATGCATTTAACGTTGAGACAGTAACGCGTTTATTAAAAGATTGCCACAGCTGAAGCGATCAGCGGTCCAAGCCAAGGAGGTTAAAAAAAATTCCTTGGTCCAAGCCGAGCAAGCGCGAGCGCCAACAACAACCGTCTTCGTCTTCTTCTTTCGCAGGCGTTCTTGTCTGCGCCCTACCATGTTACAAATCACTCCTCCGCGGAAAAGGAGCCATCCTGGCGACCTAAGGAACAGGTACAACTGGTGGGTCATAATGCGGCTTCAGTCGATCGACGTGAACAGTCTCGCGGCCGCGACGACGGCGGTCCGTAGATGATTGAACAGGCTCAGTCATATAGTTAACTGGGGATGCTTGACGTAGGACGCGGTAGGGGCCTTCGTACTTAGGCAGTAGCTTTGTGGAAAGGCCAGGAGCGGAGGAGGGAACGCGAAGCCACACCAACGTTCCAGGCGAATACGACTGAGGAGGCAGGTTTTCGTCGTGACGGTTTCTGGCCCTACTCGCCCTACAATGTTACAACCCTAGTTTCTTAAGGTGCGCTGAAAATGCGACTGCGCTGAAACTTGTCTTCCTCCGTGCCCTCTGCACAAGCTCATGTTGTGTTTCGGTTTCGGTTCAGTATTGCATTGTACGAATGACAGGGGGCGCCGCTCTGGCATTCCTGTTTTACCCAGGCGACGTGTAAGTAAGAGAGTTTGTGGAGAGTACTCGTTGAGTGCGGACGTTTCTTCTCCTTCGGCGCATCGCGCCAAACAGCGTGTTCGGGCTGGCCGGCGTCCCGTGCACCGGTCGCGTTGGTCACCGCCGGTCTTCGCCTGCCGCTGCGCCGGGACTACCAGCCCGCAACACAGCACTCGTGTTTCCGGACGTATTGCCAGATGGCGTCCATATCTCACGCAGCGCCTCTTCTATCGTCTTTAGACGACATTTGCAGCGAAGCACGCAGATACGCGGCCAATTTTTTTTTAGGGGCGAAGCTCCTTAAGCCGTGGGTCTGTCCTTCCTCTGCGACCGGTTTGTAACCACTCGTCAACGTCATCTTCTTCTACTGCATACCAGAACGCGCGCTTCTCACGAGCTAGTATGCAGTTCTGGTATGCAGTAGCAGAAGAAGACGACGTTGACGAGTGACTCTCGTGCGTGTTGGCCTGTGTGGCATTCTTTCTTCTTTACTGCGCGCGTTCTGGTATGCAGTAGAAGAAGAAGACGACGTTGACGAGTGACACTCTCGTGCGTGTTCGCCTGTGTGGTGTTCTTTCTTCTTTACTACGTCGTGGGTCTGTCCTTCCTCTGTGACCTCTGTGAAGGAGCACTTTGTTTATCTTTGAGCAAAAATAAGATAAAAGTAAACTTTACAGTGCATAAAAACGCGAACCCATAAAAACGCCGCTCCGTTTGCTAGTCTCTCAAGATGACATTTTCATTTCGTGCAGTTTTCAGCAATCCACAGCATCTCCAAACCAGAGAATTCTTGCTGACCTTGAGGTACCTAGTCCTCTTCGACCCTCGTGTGCTGCCTTACGATTGCCAAACATGACGTCCACAGAGGACCATTACGTCAGTCGCTCTGACATGTAATTCTATACAAAGCCTATTCTTCGCCTCCCGAGCAATGTCTTTGATGGAAACAATATGCTGTGCCTTTCAGCGGACATTCCTTACCTCAAGTATTTGTTAGGCAAAAATATGTGGACAAAAAGAACCTCAGCTCTAAGCCAGCTCTACTTCATGGGTGTCGTGCTTGTAGGCTCGCGATTGTGTTTCAATTTCATTGTTTCTCTCTCTCGCGTATTGTGTCACTCTCTCTCTTCCACTGCGAGGTCTTTACAGTGGCATTACACTACAGATTAAAGGTAAACATATCGTGCGCCAGTCCGCACAAATATTGACTGTCCTACCATCCGAGCATGAGTTCTCACGCCAGCGAAGGGATGGCGGTAGCTGGACATCGACGTCACAGCCTCCGACATAGGAAAGGTGAAGACTCTATTTTCCCAAAGGCAAAGGCCAGGCGCTGGCCACTAGGCTGTATATCCCCTCGCAAAAGCAGAGCGCTATCGTACGCATGCACACAGACCGGCCGCCATGCTAAAAAGTCGCAATTCCAGCGGCCTCCTGTTCTGCGGATGCATAGCTGTAGCTCCGTTGGTGACCACCGCAACCAATCTAATTTCGCAGTCGCGTTTGTGTACGACATGAATTCCTTCTTTATATTGTGGCTGTCCCGCTCGCTGACATCGCAATTCCAAGTTTTTTTTTTTTTTTTTGCTGTCAATTATGTGCTACTAAGGCCGCGTGCGCATCGCGCAGTCATTGACCTTTTTTGTAATCGGGCGGCGTGGGCTTCCCTCAAGAGGGAAGAATGTGGAAATACTTCGCGTTTCCCCACTTCTATGGAATGACGTCTCATATAGCCTTCTGAATGTGGCGAACACTGTAAGAATGAATCTCCTGGCAATAACAACTGTCAAGAAATATTCAAAATATACTTGTACTAAACATAGTTTCATCGTACAAAGACAAAAAAAACGAGCCTTCGTTAACTTGTTTTCATTTAAATAACGTACACTAACTGATTACAATACTTACAGTTGAGAGGTAAAATAAGGGTTCTAATACACATTACCAAAAAATAGCTTTACTGGTGGTGCTATATGCGTCGTCTACACCGAAATCCTGAATGTACCACAGATGGATGGATGATGGAAGAAGATGCGCACAATAATATATAAGCTACGCCTCGTTAAGAGCACCATCGGCGTCAAATGAACCTAAACAGCGGCAAGTCTTCGCAGTGGTATAGTGCGCGCCGTCCACTTATCACCATGGACAGGCGCGCATATGCGGAGTGCGGTCAAACCGGATGCGCAGCCTGTCAATGGTGATGACAGGACGGCGCGCACTATACAACGCGAAGGCTTGCCGCTGTTCGGGTTTCATTTGACGCCGATTGTATATTGTAGTCAAGATTTTCTCCCAACCTCGTTTTTACTTACTAAGATCATGACATTGTATGGTGTTAACAGAAATATACCTCTCTTGGCCACCGTCCTCCTCCGAAGGGTCCTCCATTGTTCTTTTTTTTTTACATAAGAACACTTCGTACTGCGCTATTTGTACACATTTCCTACGTTTTATTAGAAGACGCAACATGAACATACAGTCGTACGAGCGTCATAGGTCTTGACTATTTGAGGCGCTTCTGTGTCCCTTCAACAAACAATAGTTTCTGGTCTATTCTAGTTTATTAAATGCGAAACATTTCTCCGCGAAACCAAGGCATTTTGACGGTATCCATCCATCCATTCATCGATCCATCCATCCACATCCATCCATCCATCCATCCATCCATCCATCCATCATCCTCCATCCATCCATTCATTCATTCATTCATTCATTCATTCATTCATTCATTCATTCATTCATCCATCCATCCATCCATCCATCATCATCTATCCATCCATCCAACCATTCATTCATTCATTCATTCATTCATTCATTCATTCATTCATTCATTCATTCATCCATCCATCCCTCCATCCTCCATCCATCCATCCATCCATCCATCCATCCACCATTCATTCATTCATTCATTCATTCATTCATCATTCATTCATTCATTCATTCATCCATCCATTCATCATTCATTCTTCATTCATTCATCATCTATCTATCTATCTATCTATCTATCTATCTATCTATCTATCTATCTATCTATCTATCTATCTATCTATCTATCTATCTATCTATATCTATCTATCTATCTATCTATCTATCTATCTATCTATCTATCATATAATCTCGTGCTCTAGTTTCATTGACTAGGAATACACCACAATTGCATGGTGTGAGGAATATGAATGGGAGCTCATTGCAGAAAATCATGGCACTTATGCGATGTAAATCATGATCCACCCAGCGTACCTTTCTGTGATCTCGTGGCTGCTGCGTGCACTTTGATGGCTATTTCTGCGTGATGTGGTAGTGTTATAGCCAGTGCTTCTTAGAAGATTGTGGGTTCGGGCCCCACCGTCGGCCAAGTTCTTTTTCGTCCACTTGAATTTATTTCTATTTCTTTCATAACTACTACACTGCAGTTAAATATAATCACGCCCCTTATGCTTTTCTTGACTTGATTGTCTGTTAGATTCACTAGACTGTGCCTGACAAAAGGTGTCAATGTAGTAATTTATTTAGCTGGGACATCTCAGTCAGCATAAAATAACACAACAATTACAAGACATACATATGCCACGACATGTACCGTATTTGCTCGCGTAAAAACCAACACTTATTGCACAACTGTCGGCCTAGAGGCCAGCGCGCAAGTGCCGGTACTACGTGGACTACAATCTAAACTTTAGGCATCGAGGTTTCGTCGACGTACCTGGTGAGCCTGTGTAATGCACAAAACACCTCCATTTCACAAAGCGTGCTCTGCCTCAGGCACGTGGCTCCAAGTCAACGGTTCCATACCATCTCGTGCTGACTTATTCGCAAATATTGATCCCGTAGTGCGGGATATATCTTCAAATTCTTCTATTTTGTTGTCATTTTATGACCATGTCATCCGTACTGTAAACAGATGTTGATGTATATTTTAAGAAGAGGGCGTGGACAGGAATTGGGAAGAGCAACGTGCGGATTTTGTAGCCTTCAAGAAAGCGCGGAGTTTAAAAAATATGTTTTGCATATACACCCGAAAGAATAAAGAAACCAAATACAGAGCCTTCGCGTAGCAAGGAGGTAGATGCTGAGGCTGCTTTTAGCTGGGAGATTTTAAGGGCTCTTAGCAAAACGATCGATCCGGGCACTCACTATAGACATATCCACAATGGCCTGCTTCTCCGCTTGCGCAATGTCCTGTTATCGTATTTTTGGCCCCCCACTTTCTTCGTCAAAGGTTAAGAAAGGCAGCGTCTCTTACAATTTCGAAGGTAATAACGTTAAAGCAAAATACAAACGCGAACTACGAGAAAGAACTAATACAATTTGATACGCCTAGATCGAGTCTGTTTCGCAAAAAGTGGTACAGTGCATTCCCGCGGTGAAAGAGTAGATGAGCCAAGGCACGACCGTGACGTTGCTCCACCGTCGAAACGAATGGCTTAAATTAAAATTAGTTCACCGACGACTCCTTGAAAAGTCTTCAGCGTTCGCCTCTGCAAAAACACTCATGAAGCACGTCTGCGCATGGCTTCTGAAGCCCGTCGACAAAGAATCGAAAATGCATTTTCGTTTTGGGTGAGTTCTAACTATCCTCATAATTATACAACTAGTGACAACGTATATGTAGCTTTTTTTGTCAAGCGTACAAACCAGCTCTCGAATGTGACGTGCGCAAGCACTGACAGACGCGACCGTTCCTGCCCAGTTACCTAAGGTACAGGAAGGAGCTGTGCAACTGCAACAGTTGATAAATTCTGCAAGTGCTTCGCTGTCATACGACCTCGAAGAAACCTCCAAATATATTATTATGGGTTGCTCGTTTCGTTAGTACATATCTTTTTTTCATTTGCGCGTTCTTCCCTTGCACAAATAGTATGAAGTCCCAGAGCGACCACTGACAAGCCAATCTTCTTGACATTTCAATAATTGAATCTTTCTCTTCGTGTTCTTTTAGTTTTAGAGTATTGATAAGCCACGATTTTACTGCAATTCCCGTCTCAAACTCCACAACCCGTCTCACAAGCGCAGCCGAATGCAACGTCATCGTAGCTCTTCTACTGGCAGAACATTGCCAGCGTATAAAGGACGGCAGTGTCAGTCAGAAGCGCTGTCTGGCACTCCCACGTTTACACGCACACACATGCCCAGTAAAGTAGAAGGCAGTGCGACTGCCACCCTGGTTAAATTGGTGGATCATCGGATGCGTTATACGAGGCTGTAGGCTCGGCGAAACAGTTGCTTTTTGGTCCACTTTGATTCCTTTCCGTTTATGTCAAATACTGTACCACAGTTAGAAGACTACAAACAATGTCTTCTATATTTTCCTTTGCTTCACTGTCTGTTGCTTTCATTAGGTTGTGTTTAGCAATGAAACAGGCATTGTAAGAAATCTTATACTCACTATAACACGTATGTGTAACATAGCACAATCAGCCAGTATATCACGTTGTATAGCTCATAATGATCATTTGCAGAATGCTTGGGGCTATGAATGCACTCCTCGATTTGGACAATTTTGTGACTTAGATATCACGACTGAGCGTTCCGCAATTAAGGAAACACGCCTGCGCGAAGCGTAGTGACGACGTAAGCGGCAGAAGCGGCCTCCTCAGAGCTCGTCGCAAAATATGTATTTGCAGATGCGCGCGGCGCTCTGGCTTCGCTTCTCCAGCAGTGGTCAGAGTGCGCTCGCCTGAAAGAAAGCGCTTTAACGTACTCGAAGAGTCGTGGCGGTGTGCGCATTGCCATCCAGGTGCGCGGCGAATCCCACATGTGTTACTCTATACGGTGAAACTTCTCTTCTCTAGGGTATTCTCAAGGTATGTAGCATTTATAATCACACTGACGTTACAAGGTTTTCTCGTGTCGGTGTTCATGGTGCAGAAACTGACTCCGTGGCGATGCTAAGGCAATCTCATGATTTACAAATCATCATGAGTACGGCGTTGGCCGGGAACAGGCAGGGTACAACCACCTTCGAGGTTGGGGGGAATCGCTGTACTGAAATATTTAACCGTGTGCTTGGACCAAGCTCAACTTCTGAACGCCACAAATGCTGCTTACGTAACTTTTCCCCGGGATGCGCTGCTATGCTGCCTACTGCTACAGCGTTTAGCGTGCCGGTAATGAGGAGGACCCCCTTTCTACACAAACTGCAGCCTCCTTACTCTCGTTCTTTACACCTGCATGGGGCCGTGAATACAAGAGATTCTGCACCACTTACCGCTCGACCTGCTGTCTTGTTGCTCATAGCTCTTCCCTGGGCTACTATTTCAAAGGCAGCGCGTACAGAACGGCGCATTCATAAACCGGGGGAATAGTGCAACCGCTTCCCGCAACATGCGGAACGCGCAGTTGCATAGCAAGCCCTCTGCCGTGTCAGCGAAAGTGCAAGTCAGGCGGCCGGAGTTCGCACAAGGAGGCGAGCGCTCCTTATTGCTGTGAAATTATGCATGACATGCATCGCGTGGCTCTGCGCAGGGTCCTCAACTCCACGTGTGCAGCTCGTGCTAGGCAACGGTGGGATGCCCACAGACGCTGAATAAAACAGAGCCCGGTTACAACCAGCACGCCACACTAACGTGGTCTCCCAGGTGTTAGACGCTTTCACATGCTCTCACGCCATTTGTTGTGACTGACAAGCACACCCTTAGCCATTTTCTGTCGGCTGTGTCGCACCATGATGATGTAAAAAAAATTTGCGGAGTTCCTTTCGTTCACATTGCGCGAGTTCTGCATCGCATTATAGCCGCTTTACCGGATATTTACGCACGTGGCGTCATATTTATGAAGCGTACCTTCGCCATCTACTTTCGTACTTAGAAGTAACATGCTGAATAATATGATGATATGGCGAGTGTGGAACACTCTTTGGCGGCGAGTGTTCCACACTCGCCGCCATGGCTGCGACTGCGCTGACTGACACTCCTAAGTTTCAATCCACATATATACCCTATGAAGTGGACGGGGAGATGACCGCCGCCGTAGCTCAGTGGTAGAGCATCGGACGCGTTATTCGAAGGTTGCAGGTTCGGTCCCTGCCGGCGGCAGGTTATCTTTTCGTGCACTTTACTTTCTGACATTTATATTCTAATTACTACAAATACACCCCCTATACTTTCCTTGGCATTGCTGTCTGTTAGTTCTCATTAATATTGTTTCTAACAAAGAAAGACCAGCCCTTAAAAGTATTCTTTCCATATATATATATATATATTATATATATATATATATATATATATATATATATATATATATAATATATATATATATATATATATATATATATATATATATGCAGCGTGCAGCTTCCAATCTCTCTCCACTTTCACCCGATGGGACCTAGTTCAGCCGGGATTGTGTAGGGCAGTGTACTTAGCCATTTGCTGCTGCCAAGCCGCTCCTAATCCGTGCCCCAAATTTAGGCCTCTCACAGCCCCTTCCTAATTGTCTGTCCCAGCCCCTTGGCAGTTTCGGGCTCCGTTTCAGTCACCTTCTCAGTAGGGATTCGCCGGCAGCATTTCAGCATTCATCAAAGAACGGTGGATCTTTTATAGAGTCACATCTCTGTGGTATCGCGAAAGTGCATTAGGCGCGGCGGTGCCACATTTGAGTCCGCCTAAACAGGTTGAAATATTTGCCACGCGACGCACCACAGCCCTCACATTTCTACACAGTCTTTCTCATCGGTTGCAGGTGATTTGCAGCTGCGCATCCTGTCACTTTGGGGCCCGAGGTATCGTATGCTGTCGTGTGCTGTCATCGCTTGACGTAACGCAGGCAATACCACGTATAGCATAGCTATCTGTAGCATATTTTGAGCGCGCGCTCACGCCAAAGAGGAGTTTTCTACCTCTTGTGCTCAGAGAGCCTTGACGATGACATTAAGCTCAAAGCACATTAGGGGCCCGAGCTTTCGTATGCTGTCGTCGATTGGCGAAACGCAGGAAAAACCACGTATAAAACTAGAAAAAAAGAAAGGAAGCGAGAGATAGAAAGAGAGAGAAAAAAAATATCGGAAGAAAAATAGAAAAAAGAGGGGAAAAAGGCAGACAAAACGGGAAAAGAGAAAAAGAAAAGAGGAGGAAAGAAAGAGCAAAACGAAGAGAAGCAAAAGAAAGCTGCCCAGCTGCGCACTTTCTTCAGGCTTGGCACCACTATTGACAAGCTGTCTTAATTTTTTTTAATGACACCCTCTTTCTACTTCATTTTATCACGTCTTTTCATGTTTTTAGCCCTACCATAACATATTACATTATCGTGTCATGACAGTGTTGTTATGAAAAACAATCTCTGCGGCTGTTACACCCGCACAATTTGCTTTCCACAGGATCGCGGTGGCCTTGATAGTTTGTGGTTATATATTTACACTTTATAAATAAGCTGTTGTGAACTAGCGTGATTTTGGAATGTCGTCTATGCTTTCATAAGTCGATTTTGCATTGCCTACGTTTACATCCGAACACCATAGATACAACCGAAAACGCCGCCACTTTTACTGACTCGGCATGCACCGATATGTGTGCGCTTGCTTCTCTTCGCTCGGCCGCTGCTAACGTCAAGAGACCCTTCCTTTTTTCCTATAGTGGTGTCCTTCAACTCCATGATAACAAGTATTCGCTTTTCTTACGTCGTCATCACTTTCCTTATCCGGTTCCCCGTGCCTCATTGTAAACCAGGTAATCTCTTTTCAAACAATTATGCTCCAGCTCCGTGACTAATATCGCCGAATTTATGTCCTTGTTGCCATCCTTCAGCGCAGTGTTCATATTAACTCCTTACGGATCGAGGCCAGCAGCCTTACATAATGTGATCGCCGAGGTTCTTGAATAGTGCGCAACCCACACAAGCATACCCCCAGCTTGCCACCCCTAGGTCAGCCGGCTATCTGGATGCTTTGTTTCTGATTTTATTTATATATACATACATATACATATCCGGGACATGAGGCGACGGCAAAACCCTGCCAAGAGTGTCCATGTAATTGCTATCGCAATAAAACTTGGAGGACGCTTGAGCTTCGCCTTTAAGAGTAGAATGCGACAGCGTAATCGGCCCCGTACGCATCGCCTTCTCAATTGCTATCCGGCTTCGGTTCTCGGTGCATGCTCAACCATGCCGTAAAGAAACGAACAACTGTGCGCGTAACAATGGCCGTTTCAAACTATCGTAGAATGCCTACTGTAAGAGGAGTTCTCAAGTGCCCGCTACGCCTAATTCTTCCTTTTGCGTAATCAGAGAAGGGCCCCGTACGCGTCCGTAAGGCACACGAGAACCTACGCAGCTGCTCACTTCGATGGTGCTTTTGCAGCTCATGATGATTAAAAATGCCTAAAGGCTTTGTAATGGGTGGGCCTGTTAAAACACCTACTCATTGCGCACTTCACATATTTTGACGCCTGGCGCGATTCTACGCTTCTGCGACACAGTATTGCTTGCGTTAAGAGGACTCGATTCGACTACGTGACATTCATATATATTTTTCTCCCAAGCAGGTTCAAGCGATAGCGTGGCTTGTGGTAGAACACTTGCTTGCCACGGAGAGGGGCCGGGTTCCAATTCTTACAGAAAATCGATGTTTTATTATTATGTCATTTGCATCTTCTGGATTTTTTGGTCGCAGACAAGATGCTTTTTCGCTCACAGGCAACGACGCGAACAGCGACGCCAACGCTGGCATTTCTGCAAAACAAGTTCTTTAGCGCTATCGCATTAAACCAAAGCCTAGGCCAACATCTTCTCTGAATCTTAACAACTTACGACGGCAGTGAGCTCGATATTGGACTGCAATATGGAACTTAATAAACCTCGCCGAGAGCTCGAATATCAGAGCTGTTCAAGCATTCTTAAAGATGAATTACACACTGTTCTCCGGCCTTGTTCAATTGAGGCACGGAAGCGTTCAACATACCATGTGTGTGTGTGTGGTTGTGTGTGTGTGTGTGTGTGTGTGTGTGTGTGTGTGTGTGTGTGTGGTGTGTGTGTGTGTGTGTGTGTGGTGTGTGTGTGTGTGTGTGTGTGTGTGTGTGTGTGTGTGTGTGGTGATGTGTGTGTGGTGTGTGTGTGTGTGTGTGTGTGTGTGTGTGTGTGTCCGCGGGCGTTTACTGGATGGTTGTGCTATTAGTCTGGTTAGTTTTGCTCCAAACTGTACTTCGTACCCTCCAGGCTGCTATATTACGTCAAAAAAATAAGCCACTAGTTTTCGCGTAGGTCCATATCAGCAGGCAAGGTATTTCTTTTAGAGGCAATATAACTAAGACGTTCTATGCACTTCGACACCACAGCTGTTGATGAACAGGGAAGTAACGAAGTCTTTGTAGCAAGAAATGAATTGAGAGGGACCCCAAGGCAGAGAACTCCTTGTGGGACACAACGAATGCGTTGCGCCTTGGTGTTTTGAGATCGTCTGTTCGACCGTGCTTTCCAGCCAGCAGAGTGGATCCTTATAATCAACTTCTTCAATAAGTTCGGTCAGCCCCTTTCTCCACTTACTGTCCGCGGTGTCTAAGAACGAGTTTAAGAGTCCAAAGCGTGGCTGTATCAATACCGTTTTCTTTGACTTTCTTTTTTGTCTTACATCCAGACGTGCCTTTTCCACATTGGGGCGCGCTTTCAATTTCTCAGCTACAGTGAAACGCCTCTCTCAGTTCCGTAAGGAACGACAAGGGCTGCCAGCAAAGAGCATCTTAGTGACTGCCAACTCGGAAAAACCGGCTATAAGTTCATTGAAGACCGGTTTTGATTCCCGAGCCATTTTCATAATTAACCTCGACAATGAAAGTTTCTGCGAGAATCCAATGCAGCCCTCTTTCTCATATAACTTATGGTACGCGCCAAACTTCGTGGTTATGGCTGATACGTTTTCAGACTTCGCTTTTTTTTACTTGTTTTTTTTTCATCCCTCATTGAAATACGCAAGGACAAAACAGGCAGCTTAGTCGGACAATAAATAAAAAAAGAATAAGAAGAAAAGAAAACTCAATAAACTTCTTCCGAGTCTTGGCAGCTGCAACGACGAGAATTCGACTCAAAACTCCCGGTGCACTCGTAGCATAAACTTTAGATTCTAACAAGTTATGTAGTGGTCCTACTTCACTCACTGCACAATACAAAGCGTCATTCCTGTCTCAGTGTCTGGCCTGCCGGGTTCTCCATTAAAACCTGGGACCTACACAACTTCCGCGCGGCTTCTTCCTCCACCTAATAAAAGAGACTGCGATGGCACGGATACGGCCGGTGGGGGTTCGTATACGATGCTAAAGGTTGAGTGTTCTGCCAATTCCAACTGCGGAACCCTTTGAAGTTTTTGGGCCTCCGCCTGAGAGCTGCGGAGTGGAAGCCACCACAGCGACACTCGGCGCAGGACGCACCTAACTTATACGATTCGAGTAAGCTCACAAGAAAAAGTGGGAGACAGTACAAAATTGGCTCGGTGCAGCCCTTGGTGTCTGTGATCATTGTGTTTTTTTTTCTTACTGCTTAAACACGAGTGATGCAAAATTTCAGTAACAACCGCTGGGAGTGGCGCTAATTATTGGAGTTATGAGTTCTTTGGAGCACACTTCGTCACGAGCGAACCTGGCCGGGAAATACACAAAATTTGCGAGATTGTGTTTTGTTTCTTTTTTTCTTCTAATATGTGGTAACACAAATACAAAAGTTTTGATGATAATATGAATGTGAAAAGCTCCACTCTTTTCGACGAGTACCGCATGGTTGCGGCTCTTGAACAACACGCTTCAGCCGGGTATGCAGGTATACAGGATTTCAAAACGGCTCGTGTTATGCAGCGTGAGCGGCAGCAATATCTAAAACAGCGAACGAAGATTCAACGCAAAGTTTCAGGTTGGATTTGTTGTGTAGAAATTATGGCATGTCCAGCATGCCCGTTAGAGTTTACATGCAGCGAAGCTTCGTTTATGAGCGTATCGACGTCGTTGATGCTGCCGCCGCCTCACATTTCCCTAATTCACATTTCCTTAATTCTGGTTGCTTTCAAATGCTACTTACATTCTTCGTCAACATGGGACATTAACGTAAGCTGGCAGAACAAGAAAACGTAAAGCAAAAAAACTTGGCCGTGTATCTGGCGTGCTTCGCTGCAATGTCGTCTAAAGACGATAGAAGAGGCGCTGCGTGAGATATGGACGCCATCTGGCAATACGTCGGGAAACATGAGTTGCTGTGTGCGGGCTGGTAGTCCCGGCGCACGCAGCAGGCGAAGACCGGCGGTGACCACAACGCGGACCGAGCGGGCGATCCAGACCCACCAGCTAGCCCGAACCACGAGGTTTGGCGCGACTAGCGCTGAAGCAAGAAGAAACGTCCGCACTCAGACGAAGACTCTCCACACCACTCTTTTATATGTTACACGTCGCCTGGGTGTAAAACAGGTATGCCAGAGGCGGACCGCCCCATGGCATTCGTACAGTGCCATAACAAAACCGAAACCGGAACACAACAATGAGCTCGTGCCAGAGGGCACGGAGGAAGGACAGTTTCAGGTGCAGTCGCATTTTCAGCGCAGCTTAAGAAACTAGGGTCTTTTTAGAATGACGTAGGTATTCATTTTCTATTAAAGGGCAAACCCCACCTAATACTTACCTAGTGATGATTGTGCCCTCAGATATGCAGTAATGTTTGCTTTTTGATCGACAATGTACACAAGGTACGAACCTAGTCAGCCGTTCAAGATGCCTGGCCCTTGGGAAAGTGGTTCAACTTTGGCCGAGTGGCTGAATCGAGTGGACGTGCCGACAAACAGAAAGACAGAAAGACAGACCAAATTTCTCTGTTTAAGTATCCAAGAAAGACTATCGTCTTTAAAAGCGTCACATCGAGGAGAAACGTCTTCTTTAGGCTGCGAGACAAAGCTTTCATGTGTCTACGTTCCAGCAGGGCATGTCGGACATGCTGGTATTTTTCCGCACAGATCCAACCTGCCTTGCCGCGTAGGAGCTATTGGAGCCATAACGCAATTCCACTGGAACCTGCGTTAGCGCCGTTGATTGCGGAGGTTGACAAGCCACGGGCGAAATTTGCCACAGCCCCTAAGTGCAACGTGCTTTGCGGTTACCCTAGGCGTGCGCAGGGTTCCCCTTCAGGGGGGACAAGTGTTCGTCCGCAGCGCCCCCCCTTCATATTATGTCAATGTGTGGGGCTGACTTTGCACGCCCTCTTAGGTGAATAGGGGGGGGGGGGGGCACCCCCCTGCCACCCCACCCCGTAGCACGCCTTATGCTGGTATACCGCACTGCAAGCTAATACTATCATGGAAATAATGGGCTGTGTGCAACTACTCCGCATACACGCTGATTCTTCTTCTTTTTCTTATTTGGGTAGGGCGGTGCAAAATGCGACAAGGATTTGAAAATAGCGAATATTTATCTTATTTCACACGTACCATAAACATCAATGCAGGAGCTTTCTTTTGGGTACAAGTATGCGCTACATCAAATATGGGGACGCTTGTGACTGTTGAAAAGTTATTTTAAAGAGAAACAAAAAGTGCACCAGGTGTCTCATTTTGCCCCAACCTGCGGGGCGAAAACGAGACAGTGTGAAAATAAGTTTATCCTTTGAGTTCTTGTAGTAGAAGCACTTCAATTTCACTCCGTGGCCCCCACGCAGTCTTTATGAGCCCAGTCTTTGCACTCCACGCGTTGAATCCAAAACAGAACCCGACGTTGTGTTGCTCCGAAACCCCTGAAAACATTCAGTGCATTTTTCATGTCGGTTTCCCTCCCAGGAAACTCTAGATGATATTCTCTTGTATGTCCGTAACATCCTAGACAAACAATATGGATAATGAGCGTAAATAAATTGTTCACCTAATAAGACACTGTCTAACCAAGATCAAATTCGTTTTGGCCCTCTCACATGCCCCGAATTAAAAAACCATTTTGCCCTTTGGCCCACGGCCCCAAATGAACACTAAACTTTTGGGGGAATGTAGCTAGTAGTGTACAGTACAATATAAGCAACTTACGTTTTGGGTACTGACGGTCGGCGTAGCTTCATGCAACGGATCCCGAAAAATTTGGCCGAGCAGAATTTCTCTCCCACTTTTTTTGCGGGTCACGAACACACTGACATCAGTCACCGCGCAAATTTTTTTCCGCCGCGAACGCTTGTGAGCAATCACAAAACTTTTACACCAAAAAACAAAGTCGAAAAATACCAGCCCCTATCGCTAAATAGAAAAACAAAGAAAAGTTACTTTTTTATAGCTGTAGTGGGCGGCAAGATGAAAATGTCGCATATTGCCCGGCGTCTCATTTTGCCCCGCCTTACCCATACTAAGTCAATTTTTCGTTGATGCAATGCTTTGTTTAACAACGCGTTTTCCAATTGTACATAGTGTAGCATGCATTGAATTGCTTGCTTGCTGTTCAATTATTCTATCATTAATGTCTTATTCTTGCAAATAATCTGTTCATGTTATATTATTGTCTCGCTGAGTAGTGTACGTGCATGGTGCGGACGGCTTTTGGCGCCTTAGCGGTCACTAGTTGCTTTTAGGGTCAAGCGTCTTCACAACGTTGTAATCGTTGTCCAAGTACACTTGTAGGTATGTGGTATAATCACTCGCATACTCACTATATCTGACAATGTCGTGCACCTAAAGTCCAGCGAATGCGTTTATGCTCTTGCTAAAAATATATGTAAACAAATTGAGTTTCTTTTAACATTTGCCTTATACAGCGTAAAATGGGGTCAGACATATAGTATTAAGCATTTAGACTTAACGATACAATACCGACAACCCTGTCTCCCTCGCAGGCTCTGGTAATTCGTTGTGATTGGGCAAGGATGCGTAGGCTAGCCGGCTTTGTTTCGCGTTGTGAACGCTATAAACGACGCAAGAAAACACTCTAACAAATTGTAGGCAGGTAATATTAACAGAAAAGCTATTATCATCACTGTGCTTGTCCGTGTGAAAATTACGACTACGGGGATTTAGCCCAGGCAACGTTGCTTGCATTTCTCGATCGAAGTTCGGCCGTCTTAGGCTGCAGTGAACATCTTCGGTGACTAATTGGGCATTTTTAATTTAAACATAGTAAGTTAGGGACACCTCGCATCCGGGAAACCAGTGTATCTATGGCCAGATAAGCCTTCGCTCTGCAGGCCTGGCTTGGCTTAGAGGGGGCCCACACGTTGTTCCTGCCTGAGTTGTAACTATTCGCTCTATCTTTTTTGGCTTATTGAATTAACCAGCTACCTTTCCCGTGTTAGTCTGACTCGTTAAATGTTGCGCACACCGCATGTTTTTCCCGCTGGTACAGTAGTCAAATAAGTGGATTTGGCCTGGCAATATTGCGGCACTTGCCTCTTCGAATGCTGCGTATTTAGGCCGATTCTTCATCACTTTCCACTAACAAACTCTAGTAATATATAACAGATCACCTATAAAAAGTTAACAGTTCTAGTCAAGAGAGAGTGTGCTATGCTGGCAAATTACCGAAATTCGCGAATCACTACAGCTATCCGAGGTTAAAGCGAGGAATTCGCGGACATGTCAAGGACTTGCCGACACGAATCTTGCTGAAACAATAGCAAAACAATAAGTAGATGATCGAGCCCTTGACTCCGTTCGCTAACGAGCGCACCAGACCATTAGGCCTTTCCACGTACTGAACGCACTGCTCCGAAGACCTCCTTTCCCATTTAGACCCCGACGAGAAAGGGAAGGAGACCGCACGCGAACTCGTAGTCGTTTACCTTTGACGGTAATCCTATTGCCGCTTAAACTGAGGGGACAATAACTCTGCGTTAATGCACGTCTAACTCTCGCGATGGTAAGCAGCGGTGTGTGTGGGGGGGAGGGGGGCGAGAGAGCACGAGCGGCTGCTGTTTGGATCAAGAGCAGGGCTCCCTACTGTGGCAGACTTTCTCCTTAATCCCCGACGTCTTCTCAAGAAATGCCAGAATCCTTCTTGGTGGCGCTCACGAGGCGTTATCGATTGTGCAATGCCGGATGCGCATGAATGGGCCGTACTAGGCCCACTACCCATTACCGTCGTGCACCATCACGAAGCCCAGCAAACAAGGATTCCATCAAGCGCTTCTTCCTTAATGGTGACGATAAGATCCTACGTAGCGTTGATTCGCACCGCGGGCTCTCCTGACCTTCGAGTGGTTCTTCGTCGTTTTTCTCAGTAATGCCCCCAGTCAATATTATAGCACTTCTGTAGGAAATAGGTAGTTCTACAGAAGGAAACAGTCGGCGCTGATAGTTCTAGAATCCTAGTTGTATATAGCTCTTCTAAGTGGTGAACTTCGAGTTCGTGCTTAGTATAAGCTGCAACAAACCACTTCGGTAAAACACGGCTGAAATCAAATAGAAGAACTGCGTTGGCGGATGCAACACTCTGCTGCCACTTTGAGTTATCGTGTTGCACTGCATTTTCTGCATAAATACAAGAATGTACGAGTCATATAGCATGTTCTATGACATCGTATATCAGTGACAATGGCAGAAAGAGTTGAGGGCCGACACTTTTTTGCCACATTGCCTTCCCTTCCTACTTCGTTTGTTCGTAAAGAGAACACTGGTGGATAACAGAAGCTGGTGCATTTTAAAGAGCTGTACGGCAGTATGTTTGCTAACGTTGAGCGGCTATATAAACGTCTTTTCCACGTATTTTCAGTGACCGAATACGAAACAAATGGCCATATCAGAGACTTCATGGCGCGCGCCACTTTGCAGCAATGCTTGTTACCAGAACTAACCATTTAAAGTTCGCTATTAAATACACTTTATCATACTGTCGTATAATTCCTTTGAGTGAAGAAAGAACGCGCTTATTCGGAAGTTGAAGCAAATACCAATAGAAATTGTCGTGCGTAGGCTATAGGTATCGGTCTGCTTGGTTCTTTATTATACTTTCTGTTGTAAGATTGCAAGAACACGAGGACCGTCTTATTGTTTAGGCTTCGAAAGAAGCGTTGCGATCATGCTAAAAGCAATAAATCTTCTTGGAAACGAAGAATATATAGACCTTGGCCTGTCCACCAGTAAAAATTCAGCAAATCATATAATAATAATAATAATAATAATAATAATAATAATAATAATAATAATATAATAATAATAATAATAATAATAATAATAATACTAATAATAATAATAATAATAATAATAAATGTTCGGGTTTAACGTCTCAAACGACTATATGATTATGAGGGACGCCGTAGTGGAGGGCTCTGGAAATTTTGACCACCTGGGCTTGTCTACCGTGAACCTAAATCTGAGTACATGGGCCTCGTGCATTCTCCTCCATCGAAATACGACCACGGATTCGGTCCTTCCACATCACAACAACCCCTAGACCTACGCTGGAGAGGAGTATACCGTATGCGAAGGCATTGTAACTATCTTTGAACAGCCAGTTTCCATTTAGCTTCAGTTGTATACGGCCCGCTCGTGAAGTTTGAATATTATAGTGGGTGCTTTCACAAAGCGTGAGCCTTTGAAATTACCAAAGTCGATCATTAGTTCTAAGCGAATCTGTGTACACGCAGTACCGTATGTATTACCCTTAAACAGGGGGGTAGAAGGAGGCTAAACAACATTCGAAATTGTCATTCGTTCAGTTCACGTATCCGATAGTTTTTGTCAAGCATGTAGCTGCGTGAAAAAGTTAACTGTAAAGGGTGCCAATATTCACTTGCATTAAGCAGTCTCTCTACAAAGTAAACTCAGAAGTGTTTGTGGGCTGCAGGTTCGTGTTTCTCGATTTTCATAAAAGAGTCTTTATCGAAAGCCAATATCCGCATTCGTAATAACGTCCTTACGGTAATACATCTGCGAAATCTTTTCATTTTAGGCATACGTTTTTATGATGTGTACAATCGTCAAAGCCGACCGGGCAGTAAGAAGTGCACTTACGACTGACGGGGTTTGTGAATATAACCGAGCGACGTTTGATTAAATTGTTCGAGTGCTTTAATGACCCCTTTACTGTAAGCTTCAGAGTAGTTAGTTGATGCCACTAGATTCCGTCTATATTTAAAAGATTTGACAGAACGTGATGGCTTTAATTAGTCGCGGAGTAAAAAAAAAAGAAACAACAAAATCGGCGACTTGAGAACTTGCACTGCAAAAATTATGATTGTTCACTGTATTTCACCTCGGTGTACAGCCAATGGTGGCTGATATTAAACATTTTTGTCTCAGAGAAGGTAATGTCAAGATATCGCTAAGTACGAGAAAAAAAATTTATATGGTTCATGCTGGCTATCTCTTCAGACATTATGCCCATTGCTGTGTTGGAGCAACCGTGCTTTCACGAACGATTCGAGAAGTCCCGCTACATCAAAGTCAAGTATTCTCTTAGGTTTTTTTACATGACTTTAAAAGCAAGTCAAGAAATAACATCGCTCTTTCGCTGCACGCGCACGCTCCGCGGTTTATTTCCGTGCCTTGGCTTTCGGGATGAATGCATTGTTCTTCCGGACGGGTAGAAGTATTGTTTGGGTGGAATATTTCACAAGCATATATTACACATCCAGATGACAGCCAAGCGAATGCACGCGATTCCGTAGCTGCGTGGTGGAGATAACAGGAGAGTGTCGTTTTGTCGTTTTTCAGAATGCGTACGTTCACTTCTCACTGTCCGCATACATCAAAGCTCACGGCTGCATCGAAACCTTCCAGTGAAGAAGAGTTACGCTAGCATGCATCTGGGTGTAGGGGGTAAATTTTCCATTGGCGACAAACTCGAAAACTAAGAAAAAATGCGCAGAAGAAGGCAGACAAGGGAGCTCGAGCTGGATGTTGTCGGAGGCTCTATGTAAGCTTGATCGACTACTGGGAAGAAATCGGATGCAGGAAGCACGCTGCATTCCGGTTCTTGCTCAGGCTTCCTCTCGTGGTATCGACGAGACGTTGGAGTAAGTGCTCCCGTGGCAGCGTGACAGCTTGCTTGAAGTGCATCTCGATTGTGAAGCGCCAAGCTGCATGAAAAAAAATGATCACGTGGGCCGATTCTCTTCGATATATCCAGGAACTTTCCGTTGCTTTAGAAGGAGCGTATTCGACGTGCCGTTTCGTTCTTCCGAGTTATGGCGGGTGGTACCGGTGCATGAGCCCACCAAACATCGCGCACGGATACTCATCAATAAACGTCCAGTGCGTTTCAGCAAGCAATGGACAACGTCTCTCGACACCATCTTGTTGTAGTAGCGCCCTTGTCAGCGGTGAGACATGAGGCAACTTGGCTTGCGTCAAGACGCCACCCTACGTGTCCTACGGAGCTGTTTAACGGTGTTCTTTGTGACATCTGGGACATTATATTCCATGAAACAGAGGAGAAATAGAGCACTTCTGGTCTTATTACTTGCGTACCACTCACGAAGGCTAAAATAACGGAGACTGGAAGAGGTTTCTCTACCATTCCTCTACGTGTAGGGGTTCCTGCAACGCAATTACCCTATGCTCTGTGTTTAGTCCACCATAAACGTTGCAATGAGCAACACCAACTTATGTTCTGTATACGAGTTTTGTAGATTAGGCTTTTTGATTGCCGAGTACGTTAGAGCATCAGCGCAATCTGTGAACGAATAATGCTGTCTTCGCCAGAAAAAAGAAGTAATGCTGTCTTTGCCAGATTTGTTCCCTATATTTTCTAAGTGTGACAGCTCCGAGTTTAGTACGTAAAATTAAAGGTTGCGTTCGGGATAGTTGAAATAACATGTTTGCACTCAAAACGCAGCACTACAAAGTTGAAATAAACACCGAGGCAAAAATGCGCAGACGAAGCTCGTCAAACAACTTTTGGTAGAAGCGCATCATCGTTGAAGTTTTGTGCCTGTGTTTGCTTCAGAATTGTAGTGCTGCTTTTTAAGTGCGTGTACTTCACTAAGAGTTTCAACTCGGAAGCAGTCACCACAGTCGAGCTTGTAACGTAACACGGCAGCGCCGTCGGGATAAAGTGGTTAACAATTTTTTTTTTACTTACCATGCAAAGCTATTAACGTTGTATGTTTTTTAGTTATTTTCTTGCCTAGTAAGACGTTCTTCGTTCTGGTGCTCCTGTAGTTAGCTAGCGTGGAGTCACTTCTGGTATACCCTGAACACCAAGAGTCTCATTTACAAGCATTCATTTTCAGGTGGTGCCATGTGGCAGAAGCTTCACACTTCTGTCGTAGTGGTAGTAGGAGCACTTGAAACACATGAGACTACAGTAAAGACAAACATACAGTGTGTTATTTTGACTCCCGATGTTGCGAGTGCCTTAGTCATTCTGACAGGACTGTTCCAACTCGCCCTAGGTTGGTCCACAATGACCGCTATGTGCTAGATCTATCCGCCGCTTCACGTCACATGCATGCTTGCAAACTGCATGATCATAGGCTAGATGATGCATAATTCTATATAAGTTTCTTTTTTTAAGGCGAGGGCCTTAGGGTTCACCAAACGTTAAAATTGACCGGCGTGTCGCGTCGCCGTCCACACGAGTACTGCAAAAAATGATCATCACGTGAGAACGCCACCACCTGATTTTATCATGACGTCACAGGTCACCAAAATTTGGGCATCATTATGACGCCATAGAGGCAACCCAGTGACGTCACGTGACGTCACATGATGACGTCATCACACGCTCTTAGCTTGGTGAACGGTGGGCTCATCACAGAGGCAGTGCAAAATGATGGTTTCTCCGATCCTTGGAGGCAATGC
Organism: Rhipicephalus sanguineus; assembly: GCF_013339695.2. Taxonomy (NCBI): domain Eukaryota; kingdom Metazoa; phylum Arthropoda; class Arachnida; order Ixodida; family Ixodidae; genus Rhipicephalus; species Rhipicephalus sanguineus. The sequence continues at coordinate 93,293 of NW_023616286.1, forward strand.
AAACCACATTAGGTGCAGAAAGCTTTCGGAAGGTGGCGGCGCAGGAACACTACATCAACTGGGAAGATGGCTTTTGCCTTCCAGTCGTCTTATGCGTGTGCGTAGGGGGACCCCATCAGTTTTTAATTTTCCGTCTTCGTGCGCATTCAATAAAATGAATTATTATATCAACACAAAGCCATGCTTGTGATAGAATGCCTAATACTATTAGTGCGCGGATAGACAAGAGAGAAATTAAACTTTATTGAGGGACCAGCGCGCGTGCCCTTCGCCCAGAGGTGGTGACTTCCCATTCCAGGTAGCCATGGCTTGCAGCTGACGCTCGAGCCCTGTCCACCAACCGGAGCTGGTCCTCAGGGTTCGCGGACGTCAGCAGCGCCTCCCACTGGTCTTCCGGATTTTCGTCCACGTTCAGTTCGTCTACGGGCGGGATACTTGGGTTGTTGCGACATCCCCATACCATGTGGTACAGGGTGTTGGCAGTGGCCTGGCAGTATGTACAGTGCCTGTTAAAGTTGCCGGGGTACATTGCGTGGAGTAGTGTACCGTGCGGGTAGGTACCCGCCTGTAGCCTTCTCCAAGTCACTGCTTCCTCTCTAGTAAGCCTTTTATGAGCCGCTGGATAGTCGAGATATGTTATATTCTCGGTAAATATCCGCTACAGCGCTTCCTATGCCCTTTTGATATTCCTAGTACATATGCTGATATCCAGTTCTTTCTCTTTTACGGTAAAGTGAATGTTGCTTTGCGAAATGCGTCGTCTTACAATAACGTCCACATTTATTTTGCTCCTCCGTGGACCATTTGCCAATGCTAGCGGCGCTGACGTCACCAGGGTGGAGATTACACGCCCCTGCTTTTTGGGCTGAAGTGTCTTATAGCGAAGGTATGTTGCTCTTCTGTGCTTCAGACTTATGCGCTAATCACGTGTATAAATGTCTCGTCGTGGCTTTTCGCGAGCAGATAAAAGTTCCTAACGAAGATCGATGTATCATTTACCACATCTAAGAAGAAATTTCGCTGAAACCAACGTTGCTGCTAGTTCTCTTGTCGTAGCGTTCTCTTCAGCAATGTTCCATGTTCTACTGTTGGCTACACTCTATTTCATACATAAGCTGCAGCGCTATGGAGGCTACGATACTTCTTGCAGTAGATGAATGCGCACCAAGGAATAGCTGAACGTCTGTACCACCTGTAATGCTTTTTTACAGCAAAATCTGTTGAGATTAAAACAAGAGCCGTTTTTGGCACCGTAGTTGTCCGCGGCCGCTGCCGCCACCGCCGATGTCAGTAACCGCTATGGCGCGAAATAAAAAAAAACGAAATGAGGAAAAAATATATCCAGGATGGAACGGGGTTCCAACCCGGGCCCTCTGCACGGCACCCCGGCATTCTACCACAGAACCATGCCGGTGCTTTTTTTCTGACATGGTATTTATTACAAATGCTCTTAATGTATATACATAGCGTACAAAATCTTCAAAGCCGCATCTATAAGCGTTCTAGCCCACTAAACCATTCTATCTCACTGTACTACTAAAGGAATAGTTGTGTTTGCGGCGCTCGTGCAATGCAGTGGGTTACGGTTTCTTCACATTCATTGCGCTCGCCCTTATAAAAGGTAATCCTTTTTCGCGAGCAAGTTTACTGTGTCGATCCCAGAGTCACCACTGAATGGATTAGAACGTAGGAGAACGCGTCGACATAGTCGCTGGTCTTAAGATCGTGTCATCTAACACCAATGTGCATATATGGTGCAACAAAGTGCATTCACGAATCAAGCTATTCGCAATTCTCGCTCTAAGGTAAGCGTGTGACAACAGATTTGTGGGAGTTTCCTTATTACACATTGTGCCTTGATTGCACTGTGCTGCATTTTACAGGAATAAATTGCGCGTAGCTTGAAGTAGTATATGCTACAGTTGAGCGCATATGCCTATACGAACCATCGCGGCTCGCTCGGCCTTTCAAGCCACCGCACATTGGGAAACGCCAAGATATCCTGTGCGCGCCGTCCTAAACGACAGTCACTACAAGAAGCGACGCCCTGACTCACTAGATGAGGAGCGGAAATCATTGGTAGATTATGCGCTCTGTCGACGTATGCGGGACGTTATCTTCAGCAGTCACTACTGAAACTTTGTTGACCGACACGGAGTTACTTATTTCCGCTATAATAATAATATCTGGGGTTTAACGTCCCAAAACCACGATATGATTATGAGAGACGCCGTAGTGGAGGGCTCCGGAAATTTCGACCACCTGGGGTTCTTAACGTGCACCTAAATCTAAGTAGACGGGCCTCAAACATTTTCGCCTCCATCGAAAATGCAGCCGCCGCGGCTGCGGGATCGTATCCCGCGACCTTCGGGTCAGCAGTCGAGCGCCATAACCACTAGACCACCGTGGCGGGATTTCCGCTATTGAGAACACATCACTTCGTACCAAATAAAAGATCAATCAGCCATTGGACACACTCCTGCATCGTCTATTGATTAGATTGTTGCATACACACCCCCACTTCTGGCGACGCATCAAAGAAGAATGTCCCCACATTGCCACCACTGTGACAATTCCCGACGCGTCAGTGGAGCATATCGTTATGGAGTTGCCGCAAGACGATTGGAATACGCGCTCCAATTGAGCAATCGGTTGAAATGCCTCGACAGACGACCCTTACAATTGGCAAAGTGCTTGGACCGTGGGCATATCCGGATAACCAAAGACGGGCAGTGAGAGCTCTTCGTGAATTTTTACTGGACACAGTTTAAAGAACTGCTTTTAGTGGTCACTATTGTTCCGTTTCAATAGTATGAGGTATTAATTAGCATATCTCATAGTCACGATATATGTAAATCTATAGAAAACCATCTGTACGGACTCTATCCGCGGTGTGACTACACTGCATGTTCTAGACTATACGCTTAGGCTTGCTCATTCCTTACGGCACATATTATATGTACATAGTGCTTCTGTTTGTTATTCTTTTCTTATTGTTGTATTCGTTGCAGGTTTTCTTATTTAGTGTCACCTGATGGCATAGCCGGCTCTAACGTAGCCTACCTTCCCATGTTTTTTTCATATATAAATAAAGATGCTTCAACAATTTGTTTCCATTTTTGATTAAGGAAAATTTCCCATCATTATGCAAATACCACGTTTGAATTTGTCATTAAATATGATGACTGCCAGCACTGTCAACTGCCCAAGGTAACGAGATAGATAGATAGACTAGGATAGATATGATAGATAGCATAGATCGATAGATAGATGAAGATCGTAGATAGCATAGATAGATAGATAGATCGATAGATAGATAGATAGATAGATAGATAGATAGATAGATAGATAGATAGATAGATAGATAGATAGATAGATAGATAGATAGATAGATAGATAGATAGATAGATAGACTTTATTGGACACTGCTGGCAAGCTAAGGTTATCGCTCTCACAACCACATAATAAAACCGTACGTGGTTTGAGCAGCGGAACTTAAAACAAGGAAAAAAAAAACATGACAGACGAGGGACGTTGCTGTACCAACAACTGACATTTTATTTCTATGCGTGTGGCTGAATAAATAACCAGAACCAGCACAGTCACCAACAGGAAACTTTCATATTTCTCTGGCATTGTAAAAAAACTACTCGTGGAAACGACACCAGGCGGTAATCACTGTTGGATACCTGTTGGTGACTGTGCGTGTTTGGTTATTCCTTTAGCCGCGTGCGTAGAAATAAAGTTTCAATTGTTGGAACAGTGACAATCCTTGTCTGCCTTCTTTTTGCGCCTCGTTTAAGTTCCGCTGCTCAAACCAGTGTTAGTTACGAACCAACTAGCTCCGGCGAATTACCGTTAAAATAGTACCTGTGTATTACCGTGCCTGTACCGCAATCAGTTAAGGGCTTCGCACGCTAAGTGTTGTGTTAGTTTTTATTTTATACCTATATCTTCTTGCACCAAATAAACGAAGTGTTAACTTTCTTACGTCATGCGTACACTGTACGGATGCTTTCACCAAAATGCTCGTCTCATTCCGAGCTTCTCAGAAGTAAGCAATTACAAACTGGACGCGTGGTCGGCTCGGCCTGTTGCCAGCCGCGTGCCATCGAAACTTTACAGAGACTGCGGAAGCCAACCAACAAATGTGCCTCGTCGTTAGCGGAACCCGATCCGTCACAGTAACATCCACTCTCCCTCTGCAAACAATGCCGCGAGCTTGTTGAGTGCCAGCCAGAAATCAAAGGCCCTCCTCGTTTATTCCAACCAGGCACTTTCGGCGGCAGCAAGCACCCACGTAGTGCCGTAGTGTCGTGACTTGCTCAGAGTGCTTTGCGTAGAGTGTTGAAAGGAGCAGCCCGAGCCGCCTCCGCAATCGACCCGGCGGTAACGGTGAGCTGATTGGTAAACGCCGACCGAGCCGCCTGTGCCCCGTATCCGTGTTGATGAAGTTTTCGACTCATTGGCTGCCGCTTTTGCTCTCGACGCTGGAAAGACCTAAAGATTATGCACATATGATTCCAATAAGAATGCATCAATCAACGGCAAAAGAATAAGAAGACGAGAATTGTTAAAAGCGTTAACATTCGCAGTTTTTTTTGCAATAAGAGAGCGAGCGAGAGATTGAACCTTTACTGAAAGAATAATCAGAGTTTCAATTGAGCCTAGTCTACTTCGGGTTATGATTCACGGGACGAAGAAAAACATGAGCGTAATATATATTTAGATCACATAAAATGCGGCAAAAGACAGAGTAACATATGCATGCGTGTGTGGCTGTTGCTACGTGGTACGAGCCGGAGGGGTAGTGGAGGGGGGGGGGGGGTCGCTCGCTTTCCCTGCCCCTTGTCGTGTACCTTACCAGCCCTAATTAGCGACCGCGCTTTTTTTCTACAGACATACAGCACAGTGCTAGCATAAGCCTTGCAGAACACACTTCCTAAATTTGATCCCAATAACGCCCTAATTAGTTTGTATGCCTCGCTCTCAATCCACACTTAGTCCGACTTAACTCTCTTGTATAGCATGCGGCCTGCCTGTTGTACGAGTAGGAGATAACCTAATACAATCTTCATAATGTTTCACATTTCTGAGTAGACATTGGGCGGAAAGTTAAAGCTTCATTGGTGCAGTATCAAACAGCCTGTAACCTGATGATCTCTCGTGCTAAAGTTAACCTGTTCATAACGACAGGTTTGCTATGCTTTATTACTATACTCCCCAGTTGTGCACTACCATAGTTACTAAAACTGGCCTCGGTAAATTTTGTGAACATGTTTAAATCACTAAAAAAGTGGAAAGTAGAGCAGCTTTTCTGCAGCAGAAATGGTAGTCAAAACGCCTAATGTGGCTTCCGATCGCACTTATATCGAAAGGCTTTGCGGACAAATATTATTTTCTCTGAACTTATAATACCTAAAGTTCCACTAAATCTACAAATATCTTCCGTCAAGATTTTCTTCGCTTTATAGAACCAAAACCACGTGCAAATCCTACATGCATCCGGCAAGTGTCAAGAACGTGTCATCGGCAGCCGTAGTAAAGTTGCCTACGTGATCGAGACAGACAGGCTGCAATCTATCTATAGTGCTGCGTAGCGGAGCGAAGGTGGGAAATGTATATACGTACAGACGGTGAGATCTGCGGAGGCACAGTCAAACTTCGGCAGCATTTCTGACGAGGCAGACTTCAAAGAACTTTTTTTTTCCATCTACACAGGGCGGTTGGGCTGCATGAAACTTCATTACGAAGCAGAGGAAAGACGCTTCTTGAGCCACCGGGATAGCAAAATGTCTTCCGTCACTGAAAACAGCACGCGGCACATGTCGTAATCTCAGACTTTAAACCAAGTTTCTCGAGCACATTTCATTACGATGGGAGTAACTCGGTTTCGAAATTGGATATGCAAAAACGTTAGCTGAGGAACTTGTGAAGGCTGTAGGCACTCGCCTCTAAATGTAGCTTGATTTTCAATCTACATCGCGGTAGCGGACACGTCTTACGAGTGTACGTCTATCCCATAATCATCTTATTGGAAAGTGTCTGACACATCGATGGTGTGCCCGAGGCTCTCTCAAGTACGATATGCGTTTGGGAAGTTGTGAACTGAGTCCCAAATAAACCAGTTTAAAAGTATATTGCGTGCAGTGTTCCGTGGTATGATGATAGCGGCTCAAGAATATTTTTCCTTTGTTTTTCAAAGAAAAAAAGTTCTTGAACGGCTATCACCACACCCAGTCATCTCTGCCCAATTTGCATACCCGATAATCTGCATACCTGACACCTTGGCCCACACGATCCACGCGTGCCCGTGTGGTATACACAGAGACACATAGCTTTGGCCGAATGACTGTAACGCCGGCCAAGCTCGCCTCACAGGACCTGGCCCAACAACGACGTCTCGTTGCCAGAGCCAAGGAGGCAGCGAAGGCCAGAGGGTTCCTGGAATGAGGAGACCTCCCGCCTAGGGTAGAAGCGGGACTAGCAACGCGATACCGTTTCGTGCAATAAACGTCTATTCCTCCTTCTCGTTTGATTGACCCCACTGAGTGCTTCAGTGGTGGTAGCTTTAGAAAATTTGCTTTCTTCTCTCCCAACACAGTCCGTTCATTCCCTCTGCTGGCAAAAAGTGGCACTTGAAGAATTGAACACAGGCACAATAATGTGTTTCCTTGGCATAATTTTCCTTGCCATAATTTTTCCTTTGCATAATTGCCTGTTCGATTCGTTTGGTTGTGTCTAGCAAAGAAAAAAGGCTTTAAAAAATTCCCTTTCTTACGTTCTTCGACGAAGAATATTTATTTTATTATTTTTTACGTCTCCGGGCTTTCTGCTATGACGCACTCGGGCTCTGGAAGAGATCCAGGAAAGTTTGAGTGAGTGAAGCAATTTACGCATAGCTTTAAACCGTAGTTAACACTTACAATACCAGTATTTGTGCTGGAATGCTATCACCCAGCATTAGACTCTACTTCTTTTTTTTGTTCTTGCATAATATACTTTGAAGGCGAAAGTTCCTTCAACACAGACACTCTCATGCTTACTGTGTTAAACAAGTTACGCGACGCAATAAGACCTTCCCATGGCTCATGTGATTGAATATTGCAGATAGTTCAGATTGCTGTAAAGGTGCATCGTGAGAAACATACATTTAAGGTTGAAACAAAGGTCGACAATCCATCCGACTGAAAATGTGCGCCATTAGTTACACGTCTTACCTGCGAATCGCCGATTCCTGGGAAAGCCGAACGCTTGTAGTGACTCTTGCGAGGACGTTAATAACGACAATTGTTCGGGTTTTACGTCACCAAACCATGATATAATTATGAGAGACGCCGTAGTGGAGGGCTCCGGAAGATTTGACCACCTGGAGTTCTTTAACGTGCACCCAAATATAAGCACACTGTCCTCTAGCGTTTTGCTTCCATCGAAATGCAGCCGCCATGTAGCCGCGATTCGATACCGCGGCATTCGGGTCAGCAGTCGACTGCGGGGTATTTCAAAGCGCGGCAAAACACTAGTTACTTCGAACGCTGTTTTTAATCTCAATGGCTAATTAGAAATTGATCAAAAAGAATCTTTCATAAACACCACGATGCGAAACGTGAAGACGACGGCTTCTTCATCTCTTCCAGAGCGATAACATCATTTTAAACACCTAATCACTGAGTATGATCACGAGAACGTTTCGCTCTTCTGAGACCCGTGAAGGCGCGTTCGTCCACGCGTCAAGCTTCTGCCCGGCGGACTACGGCACTCTTAAACGAAAATCTAATCTGCTCGGTTCTCTGTCCCGAGATTAACCTCGTTAGGGCGGCCTCATGCTGCTCACCGATCATTATACGGATAAATAATCCCTGGCTGTCTGGTGCTCGGAACGTATATATGGCTGCTACACCTACGCACGCACCCTGTAGCATTTTCATGGGACCGTTATGTCGCAGTACTCTGGACTCTTATCGGCGTGCCTCACTATAATCCAATTTTCAGAGCCCATTGCGGGCTGATAAGCTGGAACGTACCTTGTTGACGATGGAACACAGACATGGTAGATTTATTTCTGCTTTTGTAAGCTGGTTGTTTATAACTGCCCTAAGCACTAGTGGGACGCCCACGTGGGAGCTTCTATTCCCCTTCCGTACTAATACCTCACCCCGCCCCCCACCCGCCCACCCGCACACACCAAATTATTTTTTGGTTCCCATTTACTTGATTGTAACATAAAGAACCTTTTCCTACACGCCAGAAGAAAGATAACTGTGGGTTAGTAAAGCTCACATAAAAAAAGGTTTCCCACTTCCCACCCGACGCATAGCACCGCTCAATTTCGCTGCATTGCAAACTGTGACTGTGATAGAACTCGCTGTCAAATATTGACCTGGGTGGCTCCTGAATTACGCCGTCACGAAGTCGTTGTTGACAGAAATCGTGGAAACAAGAGAAGTCCCGGAAACAAAAGAAAGACGAAAAGCCAGAGTACCACAGTGGAGACAACAACGCAACCGCGCGAATAGAAACGAAAGAAAAAAGCCGGCAGATCCCACGCATTGTGGGAATCGATGTAATGCGAAGCAGCCAACAAAGAGCTGCATACATCGTCTTATATGTCATTGAGAAAAATGCGTGTCATAGTTTTCATGTTAACGCCTATTATTTATGTTCGTCACACAGTAACGTCGCGCAATAACAATTCGGTGTATATCAAGCTAGCGAAACGGCCGCCAGCGCGCCATGAGCGGGCACGTAAGTCATGATGTACATGACATGCGTGTCATGATTTCATGTTAACTCGTGTTATTAGTTCGTCACACAATCACGTCGCAAAATACCGATTCCGGTGTATATCAAGCTAGCGAAACGGCCGCCAGCGCACCATGAGCGTGGCACGTAAGTCATGCTGTACATGACATGTTTCATGACTTTCATGTTAACTCGTGTTACTTATGTTCGTCACAGAGTCACGTCGCAAGATACCGATTTCGGTGTATATCAAGCTAGCGAAGCGGCCGCCAGCGCGCCATGAGCGTGGCACGTAAGTCATGCTGTACATGACATGTGTTCATGACTTTCATGTTAACTCGTGTTACTTATGTTCGTCACACAGTCACGGTCGCAAGATACCGATTTCGGTGTATATCAAGCTAGCGAAAGGGCCGCCAGCGTGGCACGTATGCATGAGCGTGGCACGGATGTGCGGATGAGCGTGGCACGTAAGTCATGCTGTACATGACATGTGTGGCATGACTTTCATGTTAACTTGTGTTATTATGTTCGCCACACAGTCACGTCGCTCAATACCAATTTCGGGGTAGATCAAGCTAGCGAAACGGCCGCCAGCGCCCATGAGCGTGGCATGTAAATCATGCTATACATGACATGCGTGTTGTGATTTTCATGTTATGACTAGTCATTTATGTTCGTCAGTCATGTACGCCATATCAATTTTGGTGCACATTTGATCAACCAAGCGCCCAGGAGAGCACAAAGTCGTAGGCGGCTATATAGATAGATAGATAGATATAGATAGATGATAGATAGATAGATAGATAGATAGATAGATAGATAGATAGATAGATAGATAGATAGACGCTCAAAGTCGCAGAAGTTCGCTAAGAAATGCTTCGCATTTAAAAAAATTCGGCAGATCCCACGCACTGTGAGAATCGATGTAATGCGAAGCAGCCAGCAAAGAGCTGCATACATCACCTTGTTTGTCTTTGAGCCAAATGAAATCATTCATGCCATGGCATATAGTCCACCATATATCGCATGTTTGCAATGCACGCATGCTGCACAATCTAGTGTACACCATGCCAATGAAACGCATATTCTGCTATATAAAGCATGACCTGTCGTTTATGTTCAACACGCACTCGTGTCATGCCATACCAATTTTGGTATATCACGTTAACAAAACGGCCGGAAGCGCACCATGACAGTGGCATGTAATCATACCGTACATAACATGCATAACATGATTCGCATGTTAAGACCTCTCATTTATGTTCGTCATACAGTCACATCGCGCAATACCAATTTTGGTGTATATCAAAGGAGCAAAATGGCCGCGAGTGCACCATGAGTAGAGCATGTAAATCATGCCATACATGACATGAATATTATGGTTTTTCATGTTACCACCTGTCACTAATGTTCATCATACAGTCACATCGCGCAATACCAGTTTTGGTGTATATGCTATCGAAACGGCCGCGAATGCACCATGAGCGTGGCATGAAGTCATGTCATACATGACATGCATGTCATAGTTTTCATGTTACCACCTGTTATTAATGTTCTTCATCAGGCACATCGCGCAATACCAATTTTGGTGCATATCAATCTAGCGAAACGGCCACGAGAGCGCCTTGAGCATCGCATGTAAATCATGACGTACATTTCATGCATGTCATGATTATCATGTTACCCCCCATTTCCTTTACGTACGTCATACAGTGGCGTCGCGCAATACCAATTTTGGTGTATACCAAGCTAGCGAAACGGCCGGGAATGCACAATGAGCGCGGCATGTAAATCATGACATACATAACCTGCATGTCATGATTTCCATGTTACCACCTCTCATTTACGTTTGTCATGCAGTCACGTCGCGCAATACCAATTTTGGTGTGTCAAGCAAGCGAAGCGGCACGAGTGCGTCATGAGCATGACATGTAAATCATGTCGTGCATGTCATGCATGTCATGATTTTCATGTTACCACGTCTCTACACCGTCGTCGTACAGTCGCTTCACGCAATAGCAATTTTGGTGTACATCGAGCTAGCGAAGCGGCCGCGAATGCATCATGAGCGTGGCAATTAAATCATGACATACATGACATGCATGTCATGGTTTTCATCTTACCAACTGTCATCATGTTCTTCGTACAGTCACATCGCGCAATACCAATTTGGGTGTATATCAATCTACTGAAACTGCCGCTAGCGCATCATGAGCGTGGCATGTAAATCAGGTTGTACATGACTTGCATGTCATGATTTTCATGTTACCACGTCTCACTTACGTTCGTCATACAGCCGTGTCGCGTAACACCAATTTTGGTGTATATCACGCAAGCGAAACGGACGCGAATGCACCATGAGCGTGGCATGTAAATCATGACATACATGTCATGGATGTCATGGTTTTCGTGCTGCCACCCGTTGATCATGTTGCTCATAAAGTCACATCGCACAATACCAATTTTGGTGTATATCAATCTAGCGAAACGACCGCGAGTGCGCCATGAGCGTGGCATGTAAATCATGTCATACATGACATGCATATCATGATTTTCATGTTACCACGTGTCAGTTATGTTCGTCATACAGAAGTGTCTCGTCATACAAGTTTTCGTATGTATCCCTTCATTTAAACGGCCGCGAGCGCCCCGAGACCATGTCATGTAAATCATGCTGCACATGGCATGCGCGTCATGATTTGCATGTTAGGACCTGTCATTATGTTCGTCATGAACTCTTGTCGCGCCGTACCATTTTTGGTATATATGAAATTAACGGAACGGCCGCAAGAGTCCAAAGGCCGTGGAATGTAAATCATGCTGTTCATGACATGCGTGTCATGATTTTCATGATAGGACCTGTCATTTATGTTCGTAATAAGGCCACGTTATGACACACCAATTTTGGTATACATCTGATTAACGAACGGCCAGGAGAGCGCAAAGTCGTAGGCGGCTAGATAGATAGATAGATAGATAGATAGATAGATAGATAGATAGATAGATAGATAGATAGATAGATAGATAGATAGATAGATAGATAGATAGATAGATAGATAGATAGATAGATAGATACGCTCAAAGTCGCAGAAGTTCGCTAAGAAATGCTTCGCATTTAAAAAAAATTCGACAGATCCCACGCACCGTGGAGTCGATGTTATGCGAAGCATGCGGCGGGTAGGCGACGGTGGCGTAACTTTTTTTTATTGAGCGACACGTTACAAAATTACGCTAAATATTTGTATAAATTTTACACGCACACATATATAGTTTGAAGATCCGTATATGTGTTATATAACCAGTTGTTTACGGTTGGGTAACGCTGCCAATGGCAACGTGGGTATTACCAACACCAGAAGCGGTAGCTGATACGTAGTGATTATACGTGTCCCGAGAACGCACGCAGGTTTCACGAAACCGTGTGCATGTGTGCAAGACGTTCTTGACAATTCTTGAACAAGGGCATCATCACCGTGATCAGTGAGCACCAGCAGCTGGTCATGACATAAGTTATAGGATCCGGTCGTGATCATGGTGACGAGGGTCAATGTGTAGTGAAGTATGTGGTATAGTAGAGCTGTTAAGATTCGTGGATGCCTCGGTCATTTCGTCGACAAATTGTCTGTCGACAGAGCCGGCGACATGTCGGAACCTGAAGCCACCCTTCGTGTTAGTGAGGTATAGGCCGTCGAGGCTGGTAGGCCTGGATAGTGCTACGTAGACCAACATCAGTGGATGGTGTTTGTAGTATTCGTCGAATACCTGGGCGTATGTGGCCTACGTAGCCTAGTCTACAAAGCGGCTGTCAATCAATCTGGCATCATCCTCGGTCAGCATGAGGCCATTGTCCAGCCTCGTAAGAAATGAAGAGGACACTGCGTCGTTCTCGTGGGCCTGCACGTTACGGTGCGGTGGTGTGGATATCATATGTAACGTTCGTTAATGTATTCCTCCGGGGTCGAGCAATGCTTCAATATAGCTTGCTGAATCATAGGAATACAAACGTAATGGTTATTAGACTGCTATAAAAGCGGAGCCAACACTGGAACTGCAGACGTTAATCTGATATGACGCCTGTATCGTAGGAGTACACATCGTAGGAGCATCATGTAGTGTTTATTGCTTTCTTGTAAAATTAGATAGCAAGCACCACAACTCCAATTGACGTTGCACCGATATTACACCTGCGTAGGATGTTTTTCCAAACCTGTTTATAGACCTGGCGTGGTTCAGTGGTAGAATGTCTGATTGGCACGCAGAATGCTTGGGTTCGATTCCTGCTGGGATCCTAATTTTCATTCTTTCCATTCGTTGAGTCAACGCTGCCGATGTTGGTTTTCCTTAACGTTCTAGCATTTAAGTTACCAATGTCTGTTCTCGCCGTTTCTGGGTAGCTATAAACTGTCAGTCACCTGTGGCGCATAACCGTACACCGCAGCCCGTGGCAAACGGGTATGTGCCACACGTGTCTAGTGGAAAGGGTTGGACGACGTACGCGAGAGGATTTTCACGTTGTTCATGTCATGACCCGGCAATCATATTCGTCAAATCCTCTTACCCTCCATGCAAATTTTGGTCTACACCAAGTTAAGGAGGCGATCATGAGAGCACCCATACGTAGGCGGCTAGATAGATAGATAGATAGATAGATAGATAGATAGATACGTAGATAGAAACGCTCAAAGTGCCAGAGGTTCGCTAAGAAATGCTTCGCATTTAAAAATCATCGACAACTCCCAAATGGTTCCGATGGTTAGGCAGCGTTTCGGTCGAAGTGCGGTCGAGACACAACACTGGCGCTATACACTGAAGAATGCGCTGCTCAGAAGTGGAGGAACGGCGCGCAGTCGAGCACATGAACGCGACGAACGGTTGTCTACAGGCTTTCGGCACGCGCATAAACAACGACTTACCCACGGCTGGGTATTGAACACAGAGAGACGCTGTGGAAGCTGATTTCGAGGCGTGCATGGCAGCCTAAGCTGAGAAAGAAGCATGCCAGTTATCAGAAAATCAAGGTATATAATGAAATATAGCTTTGCACAATAGGCTTCTCACGTTGTGGGTATTTCCGGCTTCATCTGTAGCTTTTGCATTTGTGTGGGTGTTTGTGCCTGTTCACAGGTTTTGGTGCCGCCATGCTGGGCTGTTAACCTCGCCGTGTTTTACCTTGAACAACTAAGCGAACAGCGTTACGGTGGGCGTATAACATGAAAACTGTTCGATTGGTGCATTCGGCGTTTCCAGACATTGTCAGTTCGCGTCAGGCGGTGCAAAAATAAGAAAACATTCGTTTAACAGCCAATGATGGCGGCGCCCATATGCCCTACGTGACATAGTCTATAAGACGCTTCAAAAGACAGCGCGAACAAACATGCTGCTATATAGTTTTAGGGGCGAAGCTCCTTAAGGCGGCACCCGTTCGTCCCTCGTAGTTGTAGTGGTGCGTATCCAGTCGTAACGCTAGTACCAGATCTTGACCTCCAAGTGGTGCCGGTAGGAGATTTTTCCTGTGCGTTGTTGAACAATAAAAAATTCGCAGCGTGCGAACTAAAAGCCGAATTCTTCTGTCTCTCATTCCCCATTAGCAGCCATTGGCATGTTCCAGTAGGAAACGTTAGTAGAAGTAGAAGTGTAAGTGTTTGCTAAAAGCCGACTTCTTCTGTCTCTCATTCCCATTAGCAGCCATTGTTTACCTCCAAGGTAGTGCGTGGTCAGATTTCTCCTGTGCGTGATTAAACAATAAAAATTTTGTTCAAAACACCGTTGATTGATGAAATAAACCAACGAAAGACGCCAGATGTTTTCTAAAAGCAAAACAAATGAACGCCAGATGTTTCTAAAGCAAAACGAAAAGACGCCTGCTTAACGAAAGACGCCAGATGTTTTCTAAAGCAATGGTTTTCTAAACAATGAAAATTCACAGCGTACATGTTAAATTAAAGTGAGCTGCAAGTCGTCATAAATCATCGAACCTTTAGTATAAACGCGCCCGATCTCACGTCGGTGATGATGTACTGGGCAGAATTCACGGAAGGTTCACGGTTTACCGATGAACCTCAGCAGCTTCGCCCACTCATCATCATTCACTCCGTGGATATGCCGTGATTTTTTTTTTCTTTCCAGACCGCGATTACCAACAACCACACGCTACAACCACTGGACGTGAGGTCACTACTAACCTGCTTAAAGCTCCAAGGATGACAAGGCGCCTTTGACAAAGATAGGTACTCCTATCGAAACGCCGGCCAGCCTGTCTGATGCACTTTCTCTGCTCGTTCAACTTGTCCGCACTTTGTGTTTTCATCTGTCGGCATCCGTCTTGAGTTTAGATTTCCATGCGCAACTGAAGTTGTTGGTGCCCTTCGCAAGGTACAAAATGTTTTCTGAGAACACTGTATATCGAGTTTGTTTCACTAGTTATTACGCAGCATGTATGTTTGTCAGGCTGAGTTTCAGCAAGCGGTACTTGAATTAGGTATGGCCGCACAAAGGGGCCGATCGGGAGACAGTGCAATACTGAACAGTACATTACTGGTGAGACACTGACCAAACAGACCCACCACAAAGCAATTTCGGAAAAGCAGGCGTGGAGAGGACTGCTTTATTAAAGAAATGGGGATCATCGTCACGTACAAGGGTCGCGGAACGAAACACTTCAATTTAAGGCTAAGTAATCGTCTTCACTTAGCGTTACGTTGGCCTAATACCTGTTCGTACATCAGAGCATGACGTCACCTTCAGTAATTAGATTCGTAGCGACGGATGTGGTGATTTCGAGCAACCGCGCATGCCAGTTGTTATGCATGACGTTTCGATGTAGCGCATTTCATTCCGCGAGTACTGTACATTTGTCGCTTGAAGAACGTACGGGTATATATTCATTGCATATATGGCAGAAAAAGAAACAGCAACCACCAAAACTGTAGAGGCAGTTCAGACTAGGGCTACATACTGCCGCTGAAACGACAAGGTGCCAAGGTATTCTATGTACCCTGCCTTCATGTTGGAAACTTAACAGTGTGGCATAGATGGTGTACCAGTTAGGACGATGTTCGACACTGGTGTGCACGTATTAGTTATGAACGCTATTCTCCAAACCAACCTTAAGAAAGCACTTTATCTCGATCCAACGGCTGTGGTTCGATATGCCCACAGTGGAACCTCAGCCATTATTGGCGTGCGCGCGGCTCCTTATTCCGTATTCCCTACCTTAATTCCTTTTTTTGCATCCATCATGGGAGCATCACCGGACATTATACTTCACATATTTGTTTTATGTCCTGGAACACTGGACCCAGTACTCTAACGTTTCATATTGATTTGCTATTCGCGTAATTGGCCTTAATACACTGCTGCTTTCGTTGCACAGTTCGCTTTACCAGCTGTTATTGATCCCCCTATTTGTGCTCCAAGCCGGCTTTGTTTAACCCCGTTCACCTTCCTCAACGTGCGGTTTTTTAAATAGGTGCTTCCTACCTTCCACCCGTACCTGACGGTGGCTACGATATCTTCTATCTTTGACGCCCTGCTTTCGCAAAACGTTGCGTCTCTCCCCACACTTATTGCAATAACGGGCAGCACGTTGTGTCATCTGCCTGTAAACCTTGGATTCCATGCACAAGTTCTACCTCGCACCATGGAGGTAGAACTTGTACTTGTGGAGAGGGTGAAATAGGGATGAGAAGAAAAGGCAGGCAGGTTAACCTGGTAGCAGTTCGTTACCCTTGTAAAAATCAAAGATGGCAAAGGTGGAAATCACGTAGGTAGAAAGACCGCCATCTTTTGGCTACGAAAATGTCTAGTGTGCAGCTTGTTGTTCACCTAGGACCCTTTCGGATTTGGTTGCTCTCACGAAAATCTTGAATTAGGACATATTCGTCATCCAAGACCTCCCTCTTGAAACGCTGTTAATGACCGCTTTCACAGTGGCGATACGAGCATGATGCGCGGGCGAGTATACTGCTTGGGCCATACTGAGTGACACATCTTTTGGAGGAAGTTGACCTGGTGTTTTCTCGGAATATTATAGAAACTTTCTTGCGACCTATGAGCATCCCATGTTTGGGGCGTTAACAAGAAGCAATGGTTGGTATTTTTTTCTAGATTATATGCTTCAACACAAGATTACAAAGGACGTCCAGTCGCTACCATGCAGGGACGATTGTGCGCAATATTTTGCTTCCATTGTCCTTCTGTCCGAGTACTGACACACCAAAGTGGATTACGTCGACCATGAACAGCCGGTAATTTTCACTTCCGAGCACCTTTATCAGTTACAAGGGATGCTCTTCGGATTAAGCAATGTTCCAATCACCAACGACATTTTCCTTGGCATTATTGTCTGTCTGTTCTCATTAACCACATTAACTGTATTTCGCCTACTATACTGCACCTAGTCTGATAAAGACCGGGTTGGGAGGTATACGGTAGTACTTAGGGCACCTACGGAAAACACAGTGAAACATGCTCTTCACAACGCATAAAAAGAGCGCGGGTTGCTGTTGTCTTTACTACAGCCCCGTCTCCAGATCTCAAGCAATGAAAATATATTTCCGGTATTTTTGTTGCTGCCTCAGGAAGCGCATTTTTAAACGGTCTGTGTACACTCAGACGGTCTCAAAGCACAGTCGGACGTAAATTACTCGCTGCTTTCATCTCAGTGTCTAAGAAAGTTCCGCTACTATCGTCCTCCGGTATTCATTACGTTCGCCCTAATGCAACTGAATTCGCTAGATATATGTTTTATCTTGCTAAAACAGATGCATAGGCGAGTTGGTTCATTAATAGAGAAAGAAAAAAATTGCTCCAAAAGACCGAGCAGCAGAAGACAAAACGCGCAGATACAGCGCTGTCTGACAACTTATTTATTCCTCCGGAAGCAATGATTTTTATGGCGCGCACCATAGTGGGCGACAAAAATTCTCATGGTTCGTCTGCGCTTTTCTTTTGTAGCATTAGGTACACTGGCCGAGACGGAGCGGTTTCGCGTGCCCGTACCAGAGCAGTGCTGCGCATGCGCGAGGAGCAGTGATGTCACACAGCTGGCGCACCGGAACGCTGGAACACAACGCTATGAGCCCGTCGCTGCGGGCGGGCTGGTCGCGTCCCTGTCGCGTGCGCAACGTCGACTGACCGAGTGCGTCCACTGCTGCCACTGCATGAACGCGCAAACTGCGCCACAGGCGATAGCGTCCCTCTCCGTAGGGCAAAGTCTGTGACGTCACGGAGGGAGTGCGCAGGCCTTATCTAAGTGGTGTTGACCGGGCACGGGTGGTCTAAAGGCCGAACCATATACAGCGTATTTGCCAGCGTTTTCTGACGTTGCGTCCTTCGGCGTCGTCGCATCAACGCCGTCAGAGAGGCGGCAAACCATATGAAGAGCGTTAACTCATCGTCGCACAGTGTGACCAGAGGAATGAACCTGACACCTCGTAAATCAGTGTACAGTTTCTGTCAGTGGACCAACAAGATACTCCTGATTATTGTTTTTATGTCTCATTTGCAGTTCTGTGGTGCAAAAAACGAGTCAGTGCCACCGAAATGTCTTTTTTTTTTTATTTGGCTTGTAGCGCCAGCTGTTGGCATGAAGAAGTACCACGAACTCGTAATATTGGCCTCTGAGCTTGAAGCTGCCGTACATTTTTGAGGCCACGTATTCGCCAATACACTCATTCCTGCTAAGCCTACCGATGAACCTGAGTACGGCTCTCGGAAAGAGTTCAAAGATATCACGAGCACTTTGCTGTCGAAGCTTCTAGGGAACAAGCTAAGTCAAATACAAGCATTAGTTGAGAACCTAAGGGCCACACAGTGCACGGCGACGACTTATTAGATCCGAGGCGGGCGTTTTGGCAGCATCGACGACGCCGTTACGTAGCGGAAGTCGCTGCCAGCCGCACGCTGATTGGTCCTGCGTCCATCGAACTGCTTCCGGCGTCGACGCTGCCGCCGCGTGATGTGTGGACCGTTCAGAGGTGGACGTTTCCGCCACCGTCACCGGTAGCGTCGACGTCGAGGGACGCCGGCGTACGAAACGCCGGGAAAACGCCGGCAAAACGCTCTATATGGTTCGGCCTTAAGTGGTGTTGACTATGGCCCCAACGCCGGCGCTGCGCCGGGTGTTGGAGCCATAGAGACGGCAGCGTATTACTACACTGACCACCGTGTCGTCTTTGCGGCAATTGAGAAATGGCGTTGAGCAAAAATAATTGTACATGTGTCATATAATGCGTACACCATGTGTGTCATTGAAGCAGCAGTAAGCGTGATAATCCAGCTAATCCTAGACAACCAGGAGAGCTAAGAGTAATCAGCTGAACCTTTGGTCACCCTACGTATATTCTGGCATAGCCAAGCTAAGCCACTACAATTTTTCGGTCCGATGCGTGCCCTAAAAAGCGTTGCATTTGTAGGCATAAATTAATTGTAAGTCAGCGCTGTATCTGTTGGTCTCGTCTTCCGGGTGTTTCCGTGCAGTTTTTGTAATGCTTCGTCTGTTATATTTCGTTAGGTGAGATTTCTTGGCGTCTTTACAAGTCTAGTTATTGAACTAGCTAGGCCTAACTTGAGTTCTTTGAAAGCGTACGTGTTGAGACATTTATGAGGTGCGCAAAATATTCGATATTGTCGCAACTGCTACTTGCCGTAATTATGATTTATCATACGTATTTCGTTCGATCCCTTCCTTCCTCCCTTTTTTTCACACAGTCGAGTAGATGGCTAAAGAAAGTACGTTAAATGTACGTCTCTGTCTTTCATATCGCTAACCTTTCCCCCACTTTCTTGTAACGTAACACAGAGTCCCTATGTGTCCTGTACATACATGATGGAGAAAGATAGGCGCGGCGGTATCCTTATTCTAACCGATAGTCATCGTTCATGTACACTGCTTTCTAGCAGCGGTGAAAGAATGATAATTTCTCAGCGTGGCGCACGTTGCTTCAGGCTAGGCACACGTGCGTAAATTAACATTTGGATAATAAAGAATAATCCATTTCACCGGACTGATGGGACCACTCCTCGGTTCCCACGCATTGCTCTGGGGAATTTTAACGAGTATGTAGTGGAAAGGGACCGCTTACATCAGCACACTGCTTGAGCTGCAGTAGCTGTGAGTTCTGGCAACGCAAATTAGAGAAGCAATAGCACGTTGAAGGCAGCACGATTGTGGGAGGAGAATTCACTGTCTTCATCAAATATGTCCAGAGGGTGTAATTATACGAAAGCTTAGCACCATGCCATAGCTGTTCCCTTGCTTGCTGCTTCGATCTCAGATCAATAGCACTGAGTTGGTTTTAAAGCAGAACTTTGAGAAAGCAGCTGAGTAAAAAATCTAAAGTGGAGTTACAATTTGTTTTTTCTTTTATATTCTTATTTATTTATTTTATACATAGCATAGATTGATATATTATTGCTATATACTTGATCTTTATATTACCCTGAAATAACTTCTTTTTTCTTAAAGACTTTTAACTTGTGCGATGTTGTCTGACTTTTCATGGCATTGTTTTCCTAGTACGCGAAATGTGATATCGTAGTGTAAATACTTTTTCGTAACAGTTACAACGCTTAAGAGTAAATAAAATTATTTACCTCTTCTGACTGTGCAAGCAGCTTTCCTGTACTTGGTTTTCTCTGCGATCCTTTTTAACGCGATAGCGTTAAAGAGCTCGTTTCGCAGAAATTCGGCTGTCGGCGTCGTTGGTTGCGAGCTAACAATCAGCGTTGCCCGTGAGCAATAATTCTAGATATGCAATGAGCGCTATCCGTCAGCGAGAATTCGAGATATATAAGAAAACTTGGTTTCGAGTGGGAATCGAACCCAGGCTCTCTGCGCGGCAAGCAGGTCCTCTATCACATAGGTATGCCATTACTTGGAACTGCTTCCGCAAAATAACAAAAAGAAAACGTATACGAACGTCATGTAAAGCGAGGGGTCTCCTTAACGCACGTAGTATTGCGTGCAGAGGCGTAGAATCGCGCCAGGCGTCAAGACTTGTGAATTGCACAACGAGCGAAGGGTTTAAAGGCTCACCCATTACAAAGCGCTCAGACATCTTTATTCATCATCAACAGCAAAAGCGTCAACAAAGTGAGCAGCTGCGTAGGTTCGCGTGTTGCCTGACGAACACGTAGTGGGCCCTTCGCTGATTCGTTAAAGGAAGAATTAAGGCGTAGTGGGCACTTCGCAAATGTACTTACAGTATGCATTCTAGAACGGCCAAGGTTACTTGCACACACGTTCCTCTCCATGCGGCACGGTTGAGCCATGCACCGAGAACCGAAGCTAGGCTATCAATGGAGAAATCGATGCGAACAAGGCCCGATTACGCTATCGCGTTCTACTCTTAAGGCGAATTTCAAGCGCCCTCTAATAACTAACATTTTTCTTTCCTCTGTTTTTTTTTTATATATTAGAAGAGTGCTGAACTCGTGCCGCTGCCGTTTTCCGAGCCTGTTGTTGGACATTGGGACACCTTGAAGACACGTCTTGTGGCTTTTAGCTGCGGTCCATTTCCATGTATTGTAATGCGAATCAGTAAGTCTTCATTAAATAAAAGTTGCACCAGAAACCATCTAAATATGTCTGCTCTCTCTGTAGGCCTTAATGTACCGCAGTGTTGGGCAGTATCGAAGATAGATCTTAGATACTATCTTAGATACTCTTTGGGTATCTAGTATGTGTATCGCTATACGCCTCGCAGAACGAGTATGTGTATCTGTATTTCCGATACATTCAATCATGGATATATTCAATCATGTATCGAGTATCTTGAGATACTAGATACCGCTATCGCAACACCACCGTGCGAAACAATTACCGCTCGCTGAACTCCGCTTCTCAGGCTGGTACTGGCATAGAGTTTCATATAGATACACTAGAGGGAACTCTGGCGCTAGTGTCTATGGGAGCTGCAGCGCATGGCGCTTCAGCCAGTATGGGAATGATGGATAGAACACAGATTTGTCTAAACTTCGCTTTTTCGGCTCCATTTCGCTTCACGTCGCCTGCATCCGCTTTGTCGCAAAACGAAGTTCAGCAAAATTCAGCAGTTCCACTTCACCACTCCAACCTCTTTAGGCTCACCAATTCAAGTCTGGACACGAAGTTCACAACGGTCCATTTTTTTATCCGAAACGAACGCCAAAACACAGCAATAAAAAAGCCGCAAGTGCGTTCGAAGCCGTAAGTACGAACGAAGGTTAGGCAAATCCGTGTAATACCCATCATTCCCATGGTGGCTGCGCGATCGCAGCGCCAGAGTTTCCTCTGGGTAAATGTAGGAAACTATCGGTACTGGCGCCACTAAGCCACATGAGTAAAACTGAGGGCGGTGACGATTTTATCTTTCCGCCAGAGTACTCTACTGAGGGCAGGTGACGAGGTCTGCGCGTCCCTATTGGTGGAGTTGAGTCATGTGGTAGCG
This sequence comes from Rhipicephalus sanguineus, assembly GCF_013339695.2. Taxonomy (NCBI): domain Eukaryota; kingdom Metazoa; phylum Arthropoda; class Arachnida; order Ixodida; family Ixodidae; genus Rhipicephalus; species Rhipicephalus sanguineus. Next base: position 115,468 of record NW_023616286.1, read on the forward strand.
CTCGCGCAGTCGTCCACACAAAAAGCGCGCGAACATCTACCCAGCCCACATAGCTTTTGTTTTCTCATTTTTTTTCTTTTTAGTTATGTCAGTTCCATGACACTTGCTCTTAGCCACGGTCCTGCGTCGCGTGCTCAATGAGTCTATTGTTTATTACACAAATTATTATGCGGCTTTCATGTCGTAATTGAAGGCTCCCTTGCGTGGTGCTTCGTAACAAATTCTGAAGCATGCAAGAACGAAGTGGCCTTGTGTCTCATGGCTTTCACACATCAGCGATTTGAAGCACCTCGTGGCTGTAAGTTTAGCACTGTGCTTTATTGTTACTTTTAGGTGTCTGTGTTATTTCTGCTACAATTTGCACATTTATACTTCACCTGAGTTTTCTGTTCTGCCAAGGCGATTTTCAAACAAATATAGCTATGTGGGCGCGCCTTGAGTACTATACAGTAATATTAATATTTCAGAATTAACGTCCAAAACCACGTTATGATTATGAGAGAAGCCGTGGAGGGCTCCGGAAATTTCAACCACCTGGGGTTCTTTAGTGTGCACCTAAATATAACTACACGGGCCTCAAGCATTTTCGCCTCCATTGAAAATGCGGTCGCCGCGGCCAGGATTCGATCCCATGACCTTCAGGTCCGCAGTTGACCACCATAACCAATAGACCACCGGGGCGGGTCTTGAGTAGACAGCACCAAACATTCTGCTTACCGCTTAATAAAGTAGCAAAATTGAGTTTGCATTATATAATGGAAATCATTAGGAGCCATCTTAAAGACGTTAGATGGGGGCCCTCGAGAAGACAGGGGCGTAGCCAAAAATCTTTTTCGGGGGGGGGGGAGGGGTTCAACCATACTTTATGTATGTTTGTGCGTGTGTTTGTATGTGTGCGTGTATATATAGGCAAGCAAAATCGAAAAATTTCGAGGGGGGGGGGTTCAACCCCCCAACCCCCCCCCCCCCTGGCTACGCCCCTGCGAGATGTTAGATGGGGCATTCGAGAAGCGGATCTACCAAATGCTCCGTTTTTCTCATTAGCGTCCGAACGAGCCGTTAGAGAAAATTTTCCATGGGCAATGAATTTTTCTATTGTCTTAGCTTAAGTTAGTTCAGCAAGGAGTTTCGTTTCTACAAATTGACCGCCGCCATATAAATCGTCACAATACCACGTGACAATACAGTACGTCTGAGACGTTTCCGGATTGCACATGTCCTTTCTTCAAGAAACATTTTTCGAAGATTGCAGTGAGTATATCGATAACGAATGCTTTACACCAGCACATTCGTAGAATATGAACAGCCATTGCAGTTTCACGCCCACTACGTATACACCATTGGTCATAAAAGTCGCTTCCAGCTTTGTTGCTGCTTTACACCTGTCTGGTGGGTGATCAGGTATTGCGTATTGGTGGTTGACGGACAAAGCAAAACTCCACGCCGGTATTTGCACCATCGTGCGAAGGCTTCTAATTGAAGTTCTTCCCGGTAAGTTGTTTCGGAATTGAACTAATGTACTTTGAGCAAAAAGACAAAACGTTTAAAACTGTTAAGATACTAACAGACATTTCATTCAAATGAAACAAAATTGTTCAGTTAAGGAATTTCAAGCAGACATATTTGTGCATTGGCGTTTTGCTCCTATATCATATGGATACATAATAGCTAACTTGCTAATGTCTCGAAGTATCTTGAGATACAAGTGGCAAGCACCGTATCGGATACAGTTATCGGGGTAGTATCTTGTATCTGTGTCTGAAATACTTCTTGCCTGAGTATTTTGTATCGTATCGCGATACGATTTCAAAGTATATTTGCCCAGCCCTGATGTACCGGCACGCGGCCTACGATTCGCAGACGTCATAGAACTTTTCAGCAAAGGCAAAATATAAAAAATGATCGAAGAACTAATCCGAGAAGGTATTAAGTATGTCTGAATATGATCATGCAAAAGACAAAGATAATGAATAATAGCCTAGCGAATGAGCAAGAGTGTATGATTGAGAACGAACCTCTTGAGTGTGCACGAATGTGTATACCTAGGGCAATTACCGACAGGGGAGCTTTACTCAAGAAAAATAACTCCACCTAAGGATGATGATGGGCTGGAACGCTTACTGCACGCATTCCCCAATAATGACAGGCAATCCAGCGCGTCCCTAAATCGGATAGTGTACAATTGTATACTGCCAGTGCCAACATGTGGGGCGGGAAATTAGAGGATAACGACGAAACTCGAGAAGGAGTTGAGAACCACTCAACAGATGATGAAAGAACGAATGTTCGAAGAACGAAGAACGAAGGGACAGCAAGAGAGCAGAGTGTATTATAAAACAAACAGGGGTAGCCGAAATCATGGCGTACATTAAGGAGAAAAAATGTTGCAGTAGCTTAGGTCGGCTATGCCAGAATATACGTCGTTAGCAAAGGTTCAGCTGATTAATTAGCTTTTCGTGTCTCCGAAGCACGTCTAGCCTTTTTCTGTTCATTCGTCCTACGCTCAACCGCCAATTGCCAGGCAACTACTTCGGGATCCGATGAGTTAGGCTTCTCCGCTCTTCTGCGCCGTTGAGCAGCATTTGCGCTCTCCTTCTCCATGACTATACCACAGCGGCAAACGCTAGTCATAGGCGCTACCAAGCGCTTCCAGCACAGTGTCAAACGGCGACTGCACAGCGAAGGCGAATAGCTGCGCGCGCGCGGTGCCAGTGCGTCCAAGGTAAATGTAATTGGTAGCGAAGCTTCCATAGAAGCCCATACGTTCAGAAAATGGCTGCTCATCAGCTGCTCATGGGGCTTAGCGCCATCTGTGTTAGGAGGGAACACTTCCGGCGGAACAAAAATAAAGCGGATGTGACGCAATATATGGTAAAAACGTGACGTCATTTTGTTGGCATAGCACGAAATTTGACCTCAAATATCTTCTTAGGCCCCTGATCGCTAAGGACTCGCGCTACGGCGAGCCGGCAAACCCTTGGCGAATGCGCTTGAAGCCAACGCTAGCTAAACTAATATTGACCCGTGACTAAACAGCGGTGTTTAAGTGTACCGTCGTGCAATTCGCCTTGGTTTTACCAGGAAACTTTATTCTTTGAGCTTTTGTTCTGCGTTCGTGTCATCTTCCACAGCGTGAATAAAGTAGGCAACAGCGTACCTCTCATGTTTGCGGCGTTGCTTATTTGCTTCGCACATGCGCAGGGGACTTAAAGAGCGCTTTGCATGTGTGCTTCAGTTCTAACGAGAAGAAATGACGCCTGGTCACGCCAAAATAATGATATTTCAGTTTTATTCAATGGTCACAATAACGCAATTACACACCCTACACAATGAGCAAGAAATGTCATAATAAGTACAAAAAGTGCGTAGACTACGTGCACTATATTTTGCCTTTTGTTCCGATAAATTAACCTTACGTGTAACATATCAAAACATGCGAATAATAGTTATTGTAGCGCGACAGATAACTTAGCGATCTGCTCACCGATAACAGGAAATATAGTAGGCGCCGCGTGTTCACGAAGGAAACCGGGCAAGGAATACTGATCCATGAAAATCCAGCAAGTACAATACTCCGAACCGTTGCCCCGGTGTCTTATCTAGAATAGAGGGCTCGCCAGGCGTAAGCGTGTTGCTATTGCAACCTTGGAACACCACATCGTTTCCGCGAGTGCCGAGAAAAGCGTTCGGCATGGAATGTTAGCCGCCTCGTGCTGTTGTCCGTTGAACACCGTAGCCAACATGTTCACCAACGATGAAACGCACCTCGCAACTTCGCGCACACCAAAATCAAATTCTCACCACATTAATTCACAGAACGCATGCAAGTGCGAAACACCAGAACACCTGAGGGGGCGTGTCGTCGCACACGAACTTACGAGCGCGCCTTTCCATGCACTGCAAGGGCTGCCCTGAATGACAATGACGTGCGCCTCTCTTCAGGGGGCGCTAAGAAAAAGTTTTTCGTAAGAATTAAACACTGTCGTACATTCTTGGTACATTGCACTTACCTAATATTGTTCGAAAAATAAATGTAATTTGTAAAACATAAACATTGCTTTACGTTTGAATAAAACTTAGTTTTTCGCTATTAGTGTTTGTTCCCTCCAAACATAGTCGCGCTTCAATCGCAGCACCCATAATTCCCCTTGCTGGTGTCGTTGGTAATAGGTTCTGAACCGTTTTTCGTCCGAAGCTTCGCGACCTATCTGAATCGACCTTGGTGCGTCTGCCACGGCTGCGACGTCACTGTCTCTGGAATGCGCAGACCGGCGGCGGCGGCAGAGTGCGCGGGAGGTCAGTTCGAGTGCACCAGCTGCGTGACATCACTGATCCTCGCACATGCGCAGCACCGCTCTTGAGGAGGCGCACGAAACTGGCTCGGCTAGGCCAGTGTAGCTAACGCTACAAAAAGTGGGCCTGGTTAGGCCACGTAATGCAAAGGACAAATCACCGTTAGTCAGTAAAAGCTACAGAATGGACACTCAAATGTTGGGAGACGCAGCCGAAGATGGCAGACGATTAGATGGAGTGACGAAATCATGAAGTTCTCAGTCATAAAATGGAACCAGTTCGCACGGGATAGCGTAAATAGGAGATTATGGGGAAAGGAATTTTCCTGCCGTGAAGGGGCTGTAAATGATAACGCTGACATATGTAGTGTGTGACTGAGCTGAAGCAGTTAATGCTGCATCGAACTCCAGCAACCACACTACCGGAGTCGTATGTTTGACGTCTACAACTTGAGAGCACCACATGTATTTACGATTCGCTTTTTCTTTCAGTGTGGCGGTACACCACTATTGTCAAACACACGCTCTCTCCTCATGAGCAAGAGTTTTACTATGTGTTCACATGATACATTCACCATTGCTTTGCCGTTGCAGTAACTAAACCTGACATGGTGGTTTCGCACTTCAAACAACTGGACAACAGAGGCCTTCGCGAAAGGAAACAAACGTTTGAGGGGCAGAGTGAATTTTGTGCACTAAGGCAACGTACAAAAGTGGCCTTTTTTGTCATGTTCATATAAAAAAAATTTGTTAATAGAGGACGAGGAAATACACATTGGTGGAAGAAAAAAAGGTGCTTTTTTTCCACGTGAAGGTTAACGAAAGAGTCTTGGCTCACAAGAGGTCTCGCGGATGACGAAAGCAAACATCTTTTTTCCTATGGTAGTTTTATAGATGGGACGCTACCTCTGTTTTCTCAATAGCATCGGTGGCTGTGTTACACAGGGCGCGCTACAAATACAGAGGCGTCAAAATACGCACATCACCTGCGTTCTGCGTCAAGTGCTGTGCAGTTTGTTCAACGTGATCGTTATAGTAAAGATTAGCTTAAAGACATTTTGATTTCGATCGCATCTTTACAGGATATAGAGAACATTTCGGGAACCACTGTTCCCATTGTTCACCAAGAACCCGCTGTTCTTGTTGAAGTCGGTTGAGTAAGAGTTCTGCGAAGAAAGCCACCATCTGGATATTCGCCTGAATCGTTTGCAAAACTCCAGTTTCGATGTTCTGGGCCGAGTAACGATATAAATAATATTTGTTTATTCAGTTGGAACGCTGATCTCAACAGATATAACTGTAAACATGAATTTACATGCCGCTTGCGTGGCATCAGCCCGTATTTATTGTCTATAACGAAAAATAAGTGTGTTAAGAATCGGAAAGAATAAAAAGATATAATTGGTATATAAGATAATGCGACGTATTGGTACCTTAGACCATTTTTCGAGCAAACACGCAGGCATTTACGGTAATAGTATCGAATGTTGTCAAAACTCATTAATTTACGAATGTTTATTTCAAAAATTTGTGATTGTGGAAGTAAAAAAGGTGCCCCTAATTTAATTAATACCACTATGCTGTTGCCGCCGCAATGATGACGATGTAAGGCGCAAAATTATAAGCTTTTGCTCGGTGCTGCACCCTAGGGAAATATGTTGTAGCGCTTCATATCTATGACATTTTTTTTACATTTTCCACGTTTCCTCAGTAGTCAGAGCGCCGTGGCACTCGCACTATCGGTGAATTCAGCAGCTGGCCATCATGAACTGTCGATGATGACGGTGGCGTAAAGCTTCGAGCTGAATACAACCACGAAAGTAACGCGAGGGGCTACATTTTCTTGCGTCCAACAGGTAAAAAAGACGGCCAACATAACGTGAGGCCAGCGTAGGCATGAAAAAGCGCATTCCATTTCTTTTGTAGTGAAGAAGATGAGTGCTACTCGGAAAGGCAGAGGGTACCACTCAGGTGGAAAAGAAGAAGACGTTTGGTTGTCTCGGCGCTTAGGCTGGTTCCGCCATTAGCACGTAACTTGTCTTAACTGTTCCCTGTTTTATAAACCAGTGCTACTCCTAAACGCCTTATTTTAACTGGTGGAGGTGCTGGGTACTCCATAATCCTGGAACTTCGAAACCGTACGTTGCCTCCGGTTTCTACCATGTCCACGGACGAAGTCAGCAGGTAGCCGCCTCGGCTTCAACTACTCCGCCTGTTGTCTGTTCCGGCCCCATTCGGCAACGCGACCCACCTTCCTTCAGCGGTACCGATGACAAGGACGTGGAAGATTGGCTTGACGAGTACGACCGGGTGAGCAAGCACAACAAATGGGACGATGCGCATAAGCTTACCGTCGTCCAGTTTTATTTAACCGACGTCGCCAGTCTGTGGTACCGTAATCACGAGCGGGACCTTCCCACCTGGTCGGCCTTCAGAACGGCGTTCGCGGATCTGTTCGGCCGTCCAGCGCTTCGCAAGCTACGTGCCGAACAGCGCTTGCGCGCTCGAGCTCAGCAAAATGGTGAAAATTACACCAGCTACATCGAAGATGTGGTCGACCTTTGCCGGCGTGTCAACTCGGCCATGACGGAAGCCGAGAAGATCAAACACATTTTGAAAGGTGTGAGTGACGACGCATTTCAGATGCTTGTCGCCAAGAACCCGCAAACGGTCTCTGACGTAATCCAACTTGTCAGAGCTATGACGAGCTCTGGAAACAGCGTGAATCCACTCGTCGCGCCAGTGCGTCATGTGCAACGATCTCCGCTTTAACGTCGGCTGGCATTGCGGAAGACCATTCTGCCTTGCTCCTTGAGATCAAGCAGTTTGTACGCGAGGAGGTCGCGCGCCAGCTGTCTCTTGTACCTTACACCTTTGAAGCTGCCCCATCTACTTTGCCGCCATCGATACAGCGTGTCGTTCAGGAGCAAGTATCCGAGGTGCTGCCCGCAGCCCATGTACCACCAGTGGCTGCTCCGCTGACCTATGCTGAAGCACTGACCGCACCCCGACGTTTGCCTGTCGCGAACTCCTACGTTCCCGCGCGCACCTTTGCCGCACCGCCTGAACCTGTGCATCACGCTGCCCGTCCGTTCTCCCGACCAACACCATCACGCCTTCAAAACCCATGGCGCACTCCAGACAACCGCCCAATATGCTACGCCTGTGGTTTTGCGGGCCACGTAGCACGGTTTTGCCGACGGCGTGAGTTTCTCCTACGTGACGACATGCGGCCAAACAGTTACGATTTCCCGCCGAGACCTCAGACTGCTCCATCTGGCCCGCCTGCCGCCATGGACACATTTTCGACTCGCCAGAACTTCAACAGACGCCGGTCGCCTTCACCTCGGCGCCGTTCCCTTTCCCCTATGCTACGACGCCCTCCTTCTGTCCCTGAGGAAAACTAGAAGCCGCAGTTCCGGAGGCAAGAACTGCGCAGCTTTCGAACTCTACAAGACCTTGTTTTTCGCCGTCTAATGTCGTTGCTGTCTCCGTTGAAGGTGTCCCTGTTTTAGCACTGGTTGACACTGGCGCCGCAGTGTCTGTAATGAATGAGAAACTTTGCTGCAGACTCAAGAAAGTAACGACTCCTCTTCACGACTTCGTTTTGAGCACTGCAAGTGAGCAACAAATTCGCCCTCTCGCTGCGTGCACGGCACGCGTTGCGATTGCAGACGTTATTTATGCCGTCGAGTTTGTTGTGTTGCCGACGTGTTCCCACGACATTATACTGGGCTGGGACTTTCTCTGCACTCATCATGCTGTCATCGACTGCGCCCGTGCCGAAGTCGAGTTCTCGCCGTTGTGTGCATCTGCTGCGGTCGACTCGCCACCTTCACCTGCAAAAGTTTTTGTGGCTGCCGACACACCGATACCCCCTTTCTCATCCGCGCTAGTACCGCTTTCCTGCGACATCTCTACTGGCTCACCTGTTCTTTTTACGCCTTCTGAAACCGCTGTCCGGCGCAAGTGCTTCCTGATTCCTTTCGCCGTTCTCACTATTCACGATGGATCAAGTGCAATTTATGTCTCTAATCCGTTTCCCTCGCCTTCCAAATTACTGCGCGGAGAGTGGCTAGGCCTTGCAGATGACATTGATCCCTTGTGTGCACATGTCGTTCCTGATCACTCGAACCCGCTTCATATCGACGCCGTTGATTGCTCCACGTTACCCTCTCAGCCATCGTTCACCGAAGCACTTTCGCGATGCATCGACAGCAACCTTACGGCCCAGCAGCGCGCCGACATCATCGCCCTCCTCGAGCGCTTCCGCACAAGCTTCGACCACCAGCAACCAACTTTGGGCCGTGCTTCCACTGTATGTCATCAAATCGACACTGGCATTCACGCACCTTTACGTCAGCGTCCGTATCGTGTGTCGGCATCTGAACGCCGTGTCATCGCAGAACAAGTTGACGACATGCTGAAGCGCGGCGTTATTGAGCCCTCTAACAGCCCATGGGCCTCGCCGGTTGTTCTAGTAAAGAAAAAAGATGGCTCAATAAGATTTTGCGTCGACTACCGCCGGTTGAACAAGATCACACGCAAAGATGTTTACCCGTTACCTCGCATAGACGATGCGCTCGACTGCTTACAAGGCGCCGAGTTCTTCTCGTCGCTAGACCTGCGCTCCGGTTATTGGCAGGTTCCGATGGCCGAGGCTGATCGCCCAAAAACGGCTTTCGTTACCCCCGATGGTTTATACGAATTTAACGTCATGCCATTCGGGCTATGCAATGCGCCTGCCACCTTCGAGCGCATGATCGACAACATCCTCCGTGGCCTGAAATGGCAAACCTGCCTGTGCTATTTAGACGACATTGTCATATTTTCCCGTGACTTTTCAACACATCTTCAGCGCCTCGAAACGTGCTGACTTGCCTCAGTTCCGCCGGTCTACAGCTCAATTTAAAGAAGTGCTGCTTTGGCGCCCGACAACTCCTAATTTTGGGCCATGTCGTCTCTAGAGATGGTGTTCGTCCGGATCCGACGAAACTTCGTGCCGTTGCCGAGTTCCCTAAGCCAAAGACGATGAAAGAACTTCGCAGCTTCCTCGGCCTATGTTCCTATTTTCGTCGTTTTATCCGCAACTTTGCCTCCATCATATCGCCCTTGACTGAACTTCTTCGCGGCAACCGCGATCTTTCGGGATGGTCATCGGCGTGTGATGATGCATTTGCCACACTCCGTCGCCTTCTTACATCACCTCCAATATTGCGACATTTTGATCCACTTGCTCCGACAGAAATCCACACGGACGCTAGCGGTATCGGTCTCGGTGCTGTGCTCGCCCAGCGTAAGCCTGGATTTGATGAGTACGTCGTCTCCTACGCCAGCCGTGCGCTCACAAAAGCGGAAGCCAACTATTCCGTTACAGAAAAAGAGTGTCTGGCCATTATATGGGCAATAGGCAAATTCCGACCCTATCTTTACGGGCGCCCATTTAGCGTGGTTACAGACCACCATGCATTATGTTGGCTTTCCTCTTTAAAAGATCCTTCCGGCCGGCTCGCCCGTTGGGCACTCCGGCTCCAGGAGTACGACATTCACGTCATTTACCGATCTGGCCGAAGACATTCCGACGCAGATGCTCTGTCCCGATCACCCCTACCATCTAGTGACGAGTCGCCGCCTCCGCCTACACACGACGTATCTGCACTTGGTGTCAACGACATGTTTCTGGAGCAAAGGAAGGATCCCTGGGTTGCTTCAATTCTTAACTTGTTGCGTCGGCCTCCCTCACAACCCATCCCTAGAGGTATGCGCCGTCAAATACAGCACTTCGTTATCCGGGATGGTTTGCTATACCGACGAAATTATCTCCCTGAAGGACGCCGATGGCTCCTGGTTATTCCCACACATCTCCGCTCGGACATATGCGCCTCCTTTCACGCCGACCCACATTGCGCGCATGCGGGAGTGTTAAAAACTTACACCCGCCTATCACAACGCTTTTACTGGCGCGGAATGTATCGTTCGTTCGCCGCTACGTCCGTTCCTGTATTGCTTGCCAGCGCCGGAAGAATCCAGCTTCCCGTTCTCCAGCTCCACTACAGCCCTTGCCTTGTCCTGCCAGACCATTCGACCGTGTTGGTATAGATCTCTACGGACCTCTTCCAATCACACCTGCTGGAAATCGCTGGATAATCGTCGCCATTGATCACCTTACGCGGTATGCAGAAACTTCACCGTTGCCATCTGCATCGGCAAGTGACGTCGGTTCTTTCCTATTGCATCGAATCATTCTACGTCATGGTGCACCGCGTGAGCTGCTCAGCGACCGAGGAAGCGTGTTTTTGTCGGACGCAGTCGAATCACTTCTAAAGGAATGCCATGTCATTCATCGGACCACCACCGCGTACCACCCTCAAACAACGCATGACAGAACGATTCAACCAACATTAGGGATATGCTGTCAATGTACGTCGCTTCCGACCCACTCCACTGGGACCGTGTTCTCACTTTTTGTGACGTACGCGCATATACTGCGTGCAGTGACAACACCACTGATTCTCTCCATACTTCCTCCTTTACGGACGCGAGCCCCCTGCACGCGAGACACCATCCTCCCTTACCGCCCTGATGTGGCTGAGTCGACGACGGTGTCACAAGCTGCTAAATACGCGGAAGAGTGTCGCCAGCTTGCCCGTCCCTCACTACTGCTGACCAGCAACGCCAGAACACCATCGCGATAGCTCGACGCCTCCGGCCTCTTATGCCCCTGATCAACTTGTATGGCTTTGGATCCCATCAACCAGCCCTGGTCTGTCAACGAAACTTCTCTCCAAGTATCACGGCCCTTACCGTGTGGTCAAACAAACATCACCTGTGAATTACGTAGTGGAGCCGCTTGCGCAGTCCTCTGATCAACGACGCCGTGAACGTGAGACTGTTCACATAGACCGCCTGAAACCGTATTACGACCCTCTGTCGTCTCCTGCCCCTAAGTCGCCAGGATGGCTCTTTCCGGAGGGGAAGAAAAGTAGTGAAGAAGATGAGTGCTACTCGGAAAGGCAGAGGGTACCACTCAGGTGGAAAAGAAGAAGACGTTTGGTTGTCTCGGCGCTTAGGCTGGTTCCGCCATTAGCACGTAACTTGTCTTAACTGTTCCCCTGTTTTATAAACCACTGCTACTCCTAAACGCCTTATTTTACTTTTCTCAAAGACTATCTAAAAACGTGGTATTTCGCTCAAACCCATGTGACGCGTTGAACTTCGCTCACGGGATGCCCATCCGCCGAGCGTCATCGCTCGCTTGCAACTGTGTCGGTTCAACACTGATCCTCGTAAAGCAATTGCACTGTTCTGTCACGAAATCAGCAACAAACTATTGCAATTCAATTCAAACCGGCGCCTGTTTTCGTCTGGAGGGCGCTTATTCCTTTTCTCAGAGGGAACCACAAGCCTTCTCGCCTACGCCGCTACAGCTGCTGGCCCGAGTGTGCCGCTCTAATCAGAGTGGTGTGTAGAACATAGCATGCTACCATACTTCGCTACAGATCAAAGGCGCCACAACTACAGCGCGAAGGGAAGGGTCGTACAATGGTTCTACTGTAATGAAGTCCGATTCTTTGTCTCATCAATCATGCGACCAGTGGTAGCCGTACGCCCAGTAGCTAGTCGGTGTACACACGGAAGGGAATAAGTACACACACGATGCTTAAAGGGGTCAGGAAGCACCCCTTGGGCTTGTTGAAAAAACATCCTGCGGAAAGCTGACACGGCTATGAACTGCTCAGCCAAATATTGCAGTCGTGCGCGCCGCGTAAAGGCTGCAAGCGGAATGCGAAGTTGCTGTTTTCTCAGACGCCCTCGTTTCAATCAGAGGCCGGTTCTCACTCTCGTCGGTGGCGGGGCGTCTGCCGATTGACGTCGCGATCTGCATCACCGCTTCGCAAAAGACATAGCATCCTCATTGGCCGATAGCCGACATAAATCGAGAGCGGAGTTCGGATCTGATGCGCTTCTTGCCACGGTGCCGCCACTTGCCGGCGCCGCGCACTCCTCAGTACAGGGTAGCCGCACTCGCGCAGGCGAATCACAGCGGGAGAGCGATCGCGTTTCATGACGCGCGCTGACGTAACTTCTTTCCCTGGTGCCATCCCTCCCTGTCTAGGTTCCAGTGCGCTCGTTGGGACGGGAAAAGAGAGAAGGCGCTGAGAGCGTGCGCCAAACCCCGTAACTCCGCTCATTCTTGACGGATTCGAGAAATTTTTGCGGCAATCGATTCGGGAGGCAGTACACTCCGATACTGAGGTCATTAGATCATTACTTGGAAAAGTGGTTCATGACCCCTTTAATCCCAAAGGCAAGCTAGCTCTTCCCCCTACTTCTGCTGTCGGCATACGAGAAGTGCTTTCCAAGAGACCTGCCTCCTAATGTTGTTCTCTGCTTCTGCGTACCTAGTCCATAATAATAATTTTAGAATATTACAACATATTTCGATTATACAAAGATAATTTGCCTTCGCCGCCACCGCAAAAGTGGAAGATGCCCTCTTTTTGTTTTCCTTTTAAACATACCTTACTTGAAGAAAAACCAGCAAAAGCACGGGGCACGAGAAAGAAGGCAGACGCACGCAACGCTGGAACTAACAACTGTGACTCATTTTACTCGATATAACAAGCAACTCTTTTTGCTCCTGCTTTTTACAACATGGTTTTCCAGCGCTGGGCTTCATGCGTGCTTTCCTTACCTACACTAAGTAGACCCCCTTCTTTAAGCGAATCCAGAAGAACTGGCATTTGGGCAAGGTGGATTCCGTTGAACATATTGGGTGGATTCAGCGCGATAACGAGGACAGAGATGAAGAAGGGACACGAACACCAACGCTGTTCTCACAACTAAATTTGTTAGCGTAGAAACACATTATTTTAAAGCACAAAATATGTGCTTTAAAAATATGTGTTTCTGCGCTAATAAGGTTGGTTGTGAGAACAGCGTTGGTGTTCGTGTCCCTTCTTTATCTCTGTCCTCGTTATTGCGCTGAATCCACCCAATAAGTTGTTAGCCAATGTCGTTCACGGTTAAAAAAAAAAAGAAAAGAAACGCACGAGAACGTCTCGATAAACTAAGAAAGAAGACGCTCAGCTTTCTTTATTTATCTCCAATTCTCTCTGAAGACGAAGAAAAAGGAATCCCGCCAATTAAAACAGTAGACTTTTTGGGCCCACTATTCTTGTGCTACTGCGCTTCACTTCAAATGAATAAAAGCAATTTATCAACACTGAGCGTATTTTTGTTTTCAGTTTGAGAAAGTACTTGAGATCGAAGGCACGCCGAATAATGTCAAATAATGGCAGCTCTGACTTCCGCGTGACAGGTGAACTGCAGTCAGCGATATTACTGGAATGATTCCGCTGCTCTGCTCCGACCGACCATTTAGTAACGTCACTGGAAGCATTCGCATTTCGCTCTCAAGCACTTGTCCGTTTTGCGCTCCCAGAATTTCACCATGCTGCACAGTAAACGTATCTCGCGAACTTAAAGCAATGTCACCGTTCACATCAAATGAAAATATGTCTGCTGCAGTAAGCATTGTGTCCCAAAACTGAACACGTGTATTTAGTGTTATTTCTCCTCTGTGAGTAGTGCGACTAAACCACTTTAACCCTTGAGCCCTGGATTTTTATTTTGGCCGGAGACATTTTTTGTGCGCGTTTTCCTAATTGTTGGGGCCTCAGAAGACCAAAAACGAAAAATTGAGCCAGTGGTGCAAGTATTTATGGATTAATTAGCATGGAATCAAATTAGGTCACCAGGGCTCAGGGGTAGTGAAATTAGGAAAATTGCGTTTTTATTTCTGCTACTCACTAGAGTACACAAGATGTGAACCACCTCTCATTTTTCAGCGTGATACTCCTTGATACAGCTTCTGTACGACGTCCCGAATACGGCGCTTAGCCGCCTCACCTGACCCGCCTCGGCGTCACCCATCACTTCGGTCAAGCTTTTTCTTCTTTGTGGCTCCCAGCTCCGCAAATATGTCGCAACTTTGGTGTCAATCACAGTGGGGATCATTGAAGAAGTATTTCCCCAAGAATGAGCAGTTTTGGGTTGATTTCCGAGGTGCTAGGGGAACTTTTGTGCGGGTCGTCAATTGATGGCGCCAGGGCCGAAAGGGTTAAGCCTCCTTTCATTCTTTAAAAGTAAACTCCTCCGGCTAACGGAGGAAAATCACTTATAGATGGTCATTTTCACCTAATTCTAACGAAAAAGTAGCGTTTCGCTTCCGTGAGCACCATTCCTTCTAATACACTATAGTGATTTTCTTCGGAGGTTCAGTGGGAGGCCATGAGGAAACACAAGCTGGAGAAGGATGGGAAGGGTGTACGGGCTCAAAAGAAGAGAGAAAGAGAAAAAGACGTCTACGATCATTTGTTCGCGTATAGTGGAGTTCAGAAAGAAATAAATGAATTTTCAGTTAAGAATGAACGCAAATTATATACTAAAAGGAGGCGCCACACGCGTCTTACGTCAATCCCTTTATCATAGGCGATGAGTGAAAGAAGATGGTGCGTTTAATGCTGTCCGCCATATATTTGAAAATATCACATTGAATTTCGATTTACATGTTTTGTCTTGCAATTATGCCTTGTGGACTATATTACTTCGCCGCGTAGCTTCTACTGTGTCGTTTTGACTTCTTCAATTTGTGCAGGAGAAATAATAAAATGCCCACAATATCATAGAGCTAATCGCACTTGCGCCCCCTATCTTGCAAACAGTGGCAGCCGTAGCGATGTGAAGTTGCGAATGCCGATAATTTGTTCCAACTAACAAAATGCGTGCTTAATAAGAAATATATGTTTGTGTATGCAAGTGTATTCAAATCCCGCGTAGCCGTTTATCTTTTTTTTTACCTCAGTACTCCAATATGCTTTTATATGCTATTTAATGAGTTCTCAAGGGGAAGCAAGCAGGGTAGCAGCCGGGTCGCGAGCAGGCAAGTTATGTTGGAAAGCTTCACAGAAGGAAAGTTAATTGGGATACTGCTTGAAACTTTTAATGTCAAGCACACAGTTGCGATTGCTTCGGTTTTCTGCCAGTGCTTATAAACGCCAGTAATTCGTTCTGGCAGGCTGGTTCATTGCGATAAACTTCCTTGAATTGCGTCAGAAAACGAAGACACAAGTGAGGAAACATTCTGCGCTCGTGGTGTTCTGAATGTTTCCTTACTTGTGTCTTCGTCTTCTCGCGCAGTTTAAGAAAGCTTATAAACGCAACACGCGTGTCAGACACCGTATAATTCTTGAAACGTAAACAATCAGAGAGCAGACGAGGCTTCCTCACAGCGTTCCATTTAGGCAGAACACCTTAAAGAATGAAAATAAAAAATTTGTGGTGGGCACTGTACCCGTGCCCTTAGCCGTTCGCCACCAATAAGGCATGGAAAGTTTTCCGCTGAAAGAGTCGTTCTCAGCGCATGTCTGTGGTTGCCAATCCATTAAAGTGTATCGGTACTGTATGACAATCTAGACTAGCCCTTGTTATCAGCGTCATCTCGCCAGCTTTTGGCTACGTTTATCTGTCCATTATCAACAATCGCAACGCCTCGCTACCCGCTCTTCCGCTATGTCACACACCGAAACTGCTGTTATTTCCAAATTTTCGTAATGCCAAGGTGAGGTGTATGAATAGCCGTACAGGCAGACTTGCATTAGAACCCGTGACTATGGCTCGTTCTGATATAAAGCGTACACTACAATGAGCAATTTCTTTCATGTGCATGCGTTATAAAACATAAGGAAAGATTTTTTTTTTTTGCGTATGGTGCTTTGCTACTCGTAAACCGAGGAAAGTTTGTTTGCCCCCTTCAAATATTAGTTTCGACAAGACTTGTTGCGGAGTAAGCTGGTTCTTTACTGGAGAAAAATAGGTACGCGCAAGACACGAGAACGAACCGCAGAAACGCACTTGGCGCCCATGCTCGTCAGTTTGTGTATGGCCTTCGTCCCTGTCTTTAATTGCACCATACCTGTTTTTATTACTTTCTGTTTGTTACATTTTCTATCTTCTTTACGTCATGGTGATCGCCTCCCCATTTCTCTATTTAAGGCAACGTCTTGCTAGGGCCTCCACCACATTCTGTATCGGCTACGAGCTGGGATGTAGATTTCTCACTGAAATAAGCATCCATGAGAGCAATAGCACTTAATATGAAAATCAAGAAAGAAAAAAACACTAAAAATAAGAGTACAAATAAGTGATGCTTGTTGCTAACGCAGCCGCCTTTCGGTGCGCATTTCTCGTTTGCCATCCAGGATTTTAGTTCTCTCTCCCGTTTTCAAGAATACGAAGTAAAGCATAAAATAAGAAGATGAAACAAAAAAGAAATTTCAGTTACAGAGGAAATACGAATAAAAGGGAAGAAACACGAAGGGGTGACTAAAAAAACTATGGGGGCGCCTAGGAATTGTTATTATGTTTAGAAGTGAGAGCGCTGCCTGTCACTGAGTTGGCATGAATTATAAGGTCATTTGCATTGCATTTTCAATATATACACTGTTCATCTTGGTTTCCCTACAGTCTTCGGACAATGGGGCCCTAGTTTGTGAAACGTCTTCCGCAGTTTATGTATGCTATTTTGCTAGCAATAACTTGAAACTTGCAAGTTATCGTTGCGTTGAAATGTGTCTGAGCTCGTAGATGGTGTTCGCCAGAGCCACGTGGATCATGTCGTGTCAGTCCTCTAGTCTCTTGTACCTTGCGTGTTTTACGCACTCTGCCACCCATTTTCCTTTCGTAGGTACAGGGGAACTCATCTTGTTAACATCTCTTAATACCCCTGCGTTTCCTTTGCCTCTCTCTCTCTCTCTCTCATAGGTTTCGGGCGGAATGAGAGGAGGGACCATGTCACTCTCTGCATCAGCCAAAATTTTGCCTCTCTGCAATTCGCCGTAGTCGCTCCTCGGCCGCTGGTTCTGCCTTTTGCGTTGTTAGGGCGATCTAGGCAATCGCCCGTCTACGTTCGGTTTTCGAACGTCCACTTTCCGAAACTCGTTTTCTACCGTGCGGTTTGAAACAAACACCTGCAGGCCTCCACGATTATGTTATTGGGTGCACTTTCTTCTCCCATAGTTATCTGATGATGGCGGTTCGCACAATGAGCAATGTAATGTTCTCCTATCCTCAATGAAACATTGCCTTCGAGAGCCGTTAGATGCCTACAAATTTTTGAAGCTTTCCGACCTGAAATATTATTTAACACACCCGAATACTATTGAGAACTGGGCAAGTTGGTGGGGATTCATAGCGGTAGAAGCAAAACAGTGCAAAATGAACGCGGACTAAGGAAGAGTGGACACACACGCGCTGTGTTGTGCCTACTCTTCCTTAGTCCGCGTTCATTTGCGCTGTTTTGCGTTTACTCACTATGAAAGTTGCATCTACATGGCAAACTTGAGCTGAAATAGCTGATGGCCAGGAAAGCGTTCTTCTAAATTAGTGCCAGAGAACCTACCGCAGGACTGCCAGCAATGTTTAGTATATGCGCCGGAAAGCTCCCGCGAGAAATATGTTTGTAAACAGTGTCTAGGCGCATATTTGTTTTCGCGGACCAGGCTGTCGCAGCTGCCAATCGCGTTGTCTTTCACGTTTCTTCGGGAAAAGTATAAGGAAGAAAAGTAATAGAGAATAATACGCGCTGGAATCCGCACACCGTCTCTGGTAACTGCTTCCGAAACGAGCGCGGCCGCGGAACTCCCTCTAATATGCAATGTAATTGTGTCGAATACGCCCGAGCAGTCCGTGCACAAGTCACAGCGAATAAACAAATGTTACGGAGGCCAGTGAGGGTAAACAATTCTGTTCTATGAGCGCGGCACCTTATTCACTGCTAGCGAGAAGGTAGCAGAACTGCTTGCGTAGTCCTTACGTCTACAACCTACTATCTTTTTTCATGATCGACGTCTCCAACTTCTCTATACACACTCATTATTATTGAAGACGACTGAAATCTAGTGATTGCCTTGCTACACTTTTGTAGTACGCACTTGTAACGTTTTTTTTTCGTTCGTTCGTTCATCGCACTTTGGATCAGGCATTACACACGATCTTACAGCGATAGAGTAAGATCTCAGAAAATACAAGTAAAGAAAAGGAAGACCCCAGTAGTCTAATTGTGATCTGGAAAAAAATTGTACCCTTGATGTACAGGCAAGTGTTAGGCTATGCGATTTCTTCCCAAAAAAATTAAAAGGAATTGTGTCGAACATAGCACAGTTCTTAACAGTACATCATTATGTTTTTTGTTTGCAGTTCGCACATCTGAATTTGAGCCTGCATGCCTAAGATTTTTTCAAAAAATTATTTTCTCATATTCGAATCCTGCAATGTTCCGACCTTGCCTGCACGTATCGATGTCTTCGTTACATCAATATGTTGGACTGGTGAAGCAAGCTTTACAGACACGTATTTCAAATTTATTTCGGCAAAATTTGAGCAAATGGTGAGAAAGCACCATTGTATTTCTTCAAGATATTCATATATTAGCAGATTACTTTGAATATGCAAAACTCCTTCATAACAATTTTTACTATCTGTGGAATTCTATTATCTTTTTGTAGTGCGCGATTGAGTGCAGCAAGAAAGTGATGTACTAAACAAGGTATCATTTTGGGCGTGTATATGGCGGACCTCTGTTACTATCCCTGCCTGAATTTATGATTGACAGAGACATTAGCGGTTTAACGGGGATTACTATGCTATAAAAACAGTAAAAAAAAAAACGCGAACGTATCTTTTTTGTAGCTTATGCTATCGCTTGGCAATAACACACAGAAGAAGGTATATTATCTTTGGTCAGAGGGTATCTGAAGGGATCCTATCACTTGGAACACTTATACGCAGAAAATAACAGTAAAATACGTATATTATCCTTAGCCTGAACGGATCTCAAAGGATGATGGTTTTTTAAAGGTGCAAAGGAGGCAACTGAGTTTAAATTTCGTCGGAAGAGCAACAAGCTTTAGTGACTATGCTAAACAATGTAGGTGCAACAAACCAGGCAAAAAATAACGAGTAAGCGTCATCGCTACTGCTCAGTAATGCGTTAGTTCATTTTGTGTTTTTTTTGTGAAAACGAGTGTTTGACGCAGTGGCGATGTACCGGTAATGGGGTAAACATTGTGGACGCTCTTGAAAGCAGGAAAATAAGCGAAAGTGCCCCACACAATTGATTCGCCAATGCTATGCCAAGTTTTTTTTTACTGGGACAAAGTTACCAAAATATCATCGACTTCAGGAGGGCCTACAAACATATCTTTTATGGAAACGCATTTTCATATAGAGAAGAAACTAAATAAACAAATCGTTTCA
Organism: Rhipicephalus sanguineus; assembly: GCF_013339695.2. Classification (NCBI taxonomy): domain Eukaryota; kingdom Metazoa; phylum Arthropoda; class Arachnida; order Ixodida; family Ixodidae; genus Rhipicephalus; species Rhipicephalus sanguineus. The sequence goes on from NW_023616286.1 coordinate 135,078, forward strand.
GGCGAGGAACAGGGCTGTTACATTTTCAATATGGGCCCCTTCCTCTTAAATCTCACAGAAATCAAATCGCCTCCAAAGTTCCTTTTTAGGGGGAAGGAGGTATCTTCATCCAAACAAAGAGAACACTTCGCAAAGCCGTTGCCACGCACACACTGTTTGCACCAGCTCGATGCGATTCTAGACACATCTCCATCCCCGATCAGTGACCTGCCGAAGTATTGCGAGATTCCAGAAGTCTTGGTGGCAAGACGTGCTAAGAAAGTGAGCGAAGCAATCTGCTCCCTGCTGCAGCCTCTTAAATTTCGTAGCAGCACTCTTCTTTGTATTGTTTGTTCATGCGGCTTCTTTTTTATTTGGCATCACCTGTCCACCGAAGCGAACGCAGCGCTGGTTTCTACTGCACATGTATATGAGACACAGCCACCGCTTATAGTTGATCTCCATGCGTTGGATGCATCAATGGTTTTTTTTTTTCATCAGTTCTCAGCAGCGTGAGGAAAAATTCTTGCACAGGCTTTGAGCAGTTTCTTGTATATACGCGCACTTTACTTGAATATTTTACGCGCACGCTGTAAGCTTGAAATACTGCAAAGAAAAAGTTTGCTAAGCCGTAGAAGAACGGTTGCCGAGCGGAAGCGTGCACACAAGTGGCGTCCGAGTCCTGCGTTTCGCTTATCTTGTGTCCGTATATGCACGCTTTGACCTTTTTCATATTCCTTGCCTGGGAACTTATGTAAACTTTAGAGAGCGAAGAATGAATATTGAGGCAAAAACGAGGGGGGTGTTGGCCCGTAAATCGGAAACCAAACATCAACCTTCCAAAATTCAAAAAGAATAAAATAAGGAAGAAAATCACAGGAAGGCGAAAATGAAAGCACTATGAACTATGTAAACCACTACGGAGGTGCAAAAAAAAAATACGAAGTTACACGCAAAGAAATCCTGCATAAGGAAAGCAAAGAAGAGTGCGGCGAAGGGCACCGGCGTAAGGAAACATTGCAAAGGCAAACAGGCGACCGAACGCAGACGTGCGAGCAAACGAGCGAGCAAAGTGCCGCTGCAGGTCGTTGAGATCGAATGCAGAGGGTCGTGTTAGTCCTAACAAAGACATGGGTAGAAAGGCACTGCAAAAAAAAATAATAATTAATAAATAAAAAGGAGACCGCTAACAGCGTATATCGAATGACTTTGATATAGCTACGCATATCTAAGCAAGCTGCGCTATTGCTCACTGGACAATGGCACTAAATTTTAAGTGACAATTTGAACGTTCTATAAAATGATCGAGAGTTGTTACATTACGCGGAATGCGTAACGTTAAATGTATGCACTCGGCAGTGAATATATGTTAATCAAAGAACGAGTTTAATAACTTGACGATGCCTAGTTTCTTCGCAAACACAGCGCCTGTCCTGTTGGTGATTGTTCCTTTGGTGTCCTTGTTGCGTTGTGCTCTTTCATCTCTCTTACAACGACAGTGATACGTGCAGCTCTTCGAGTACGAGTAAGACTACAAATTAGGAGTTCTTTACAGAAACCTTGTTGTCTCTTGGTTTTGATCGTTTGCATACTTTTGTAACTATTTTCTTAATAGTTCAGTGATGCCGTCTTTATGAGTTATCTGCACTGTTGAAGCTAGACACCTGCTATCACGGAGACCAGTCTCTTGGTGCGACGTATTGCAATGCATTTTACGGGTTCTCACAGAATACGTTATAGCACCTTACTTGACTACATCGACTAGAATATCGAGCTCATTATATTACCTAGGTATAAACCGACGTTTCTCGAGCTTCTCGTTTCGTTGTAACTTCGCCCAAATCGATCTACGCTTGTGTGCAATAGAATGGTTGCTTTCGATCGGATACATTGCACATATTGAGGCTATAGTGCTATTGCTCTTTTTTTTTTTGCTGAATGTGTGTCAGTGTGTGAGGGAAGGATGGCGGCTAGAGGGCGTTACGACTGCGTCGTACCAATGCGTCACCGTTGCCTATTCTCTTTCCTTTATGACCCCTTTGTCACTGTATACTCCTCTAGATAAGGAATGTAATGACAAATAGAGAGGAATGCAGGCGGCAGTCTTTCCCACACAGAGATCGTGGAGATAAAATCGAGGCTTTGATGCCCAACTTGAGACCGTTTGTAGAGTGGAGACAAGTTACACGTGCTGTCTCAGACTTGCCAAAGGTTTCTACGAGAGTTTCGCAGATTTTAGTTATGCTTGGCTTTCAATACCGTGTTTCCTTTTTTGCTCTGTATTTAGAGCATGCAGACGTTATTGACCTGCCACGTACTCAGGATCATTAACATCTGCAATCGGCCGCGTCGAGACAGCTGCGACTTGAGAAAAAAAGTATGAATGGTAGATAAAAGCACCTATGCAAGAGAAACTTGGCGACGGAATTTATTCCTCTTTCGAGGAATAAATTCCTTCACCGAAGACTGACGTGAAAAGCTTTCTTGAGAAACAGGAAAGAAAAAAACCAACACAACAGAAATGTAAATGATTGCCGCAACGTCAAACACTCAAGTGTATTCTATAGATCGCGGTCACGTTTCCCGTAAAATAAATGAAAATAAAAAAGAAGTAGCATATACGGGATAGCGAAGTCAGAACATCCGGAATCATGACACTACGAGTGTAGACGGGTGCAGGGAAACTGGGGAGTTGGCGTATAGTTTCCACTTACAGCTGTAAGCGTTTATTCCAAGTTCCGCGCTGCTGCCACTTATTGATGACTGGACAGAAAAGTATTCTGACTGGCCCAATACGGCTTAAACAAAACAAAAAAAGACACACACGCGCAATAAAAAGAACCGGGAAGAGTGCACGGATGCATAAACTTGTCTGTTTTAACTTCGCATAAGAATGTGCTGTCGCCACGTGCAGTTTTACTCTGTTTCGTTTTGTACTGTCGCATTCTGTTCGTTTTGTACTGTTGCAAAGACGATAGTCTTCTGCCGGCCGTTTCTGCCCGTTTCAGCGCAGCCTAAGAAGCACTAGCGTTTTCAGCGCAACTTAAGAAACACGAGGGTCTTTAGAATTACGTATCTATGTATTTTCTAGTAAAGCAACACACCACCTAATACTTACGTATTCATTTTGCGCCTCAGATATGCGTAATATTGGCTTTTTGATTGACAATGTTCACAAGTATGAAAGCAGCTACCAGTTCAAGATGGCTGGGCATTCAGCAAGTTTTAAACTTTGGCCGGGCGACTGAATCGTGTGACAGACAGACAGACATGCAGACAGACAGACCAAAATTTCTGCGTTTGAGTTCCCCAAGAAAGACTATCGTCTTTAAAATACTGGGAGATTTCCGAATGCAAACTGCATCGTTTGCAGAGATTGAGCGAATCCGCCGTGATCGAATCAAGCCCCCTTTTTTGGAGAGCGCTCTCGATCTGCAAGAGAAAGGTAGCCAAACAGCCAATTTTATCAGCCTAAAAGTGGACCGGACTGCACTTTAAGCGCGGGCTTTTATTTCTGACACGATATTCGGACTTTAACTCGCGTGGCCCTCTGCCTTGCCCACATTTTATATACGTACTTGTATTTTCCTCCGTCATTCGGATTTGGGAGTATTCGGTACCACGACCGTTGTCGATGGCACGGTGGTTGAATCACGCTTTTTTACAATACTTGGTCGACCATATTGCATTCCGACTTTATGGCTACCGTTTTCTTGGAAAAGTAGTGGCGTACGTTTAACAATAGACTACAAAGGACAGAAGGAAGAACAATGGAAAAGACTGGATAAGCTCCTTTTCAGGAAGGTTAAAAGGCTTACGTGAATCTCTTCGCGAAATTGGCTGACTGGCCTCGTATGTAGGTACAAAGACAGCGCGACGGGTAGAACTCAGCGCATAAGCGGTCAGGAAAAACAAATGAGAAAAAGCAGCACCTTCCCGAAAGGGATCGTGAGGAAATGCGAATGCATTTGGGTGCACCCGATGAGTGTGCAATTAATTAATGAAGAGAGCGAGAGTGTGCACGTAAGCATTATTTATTCATACGTCAGCACCTGTTCGTGTTATCGTTGTACCTGACGGCCACAATCACCGCCTTGTGGTCGCTGAAGTGCACGGTCAAAGGGTCTTTGAGGAGCATACGCGCGGCACAGTTTCGCATAAATACCAGATCAATGCAACTCCCGTGAATGGTGGTGGGGCACGTGTTGTCGGAGGCGGCAGAGAGACAATGCATAGAGTGTTCGGTCTGCATGTACTCCACCAGCCACTCGCCACTCTTCTTGCGCAAGTCAAGTTGAAGTCGCCGACCAAGACAATGGGATCAGAGAGTTTGGAGCGCACACCGCACTTTCCATAGCCGGTCCAGCTTCGCGGCAACGGCGTCCCGACGAGGTTGGCGCGAGGGAGACGGTCCCACAAAGACTCCGCCTCCGGTGTAGGCAAGGGTGTACAAGTCCTTGTACGGAGACGCGTCTCGAACGGGAGACGTGGCAACGGCGTGCGATATCAGTTCCCGTACTCACAAGGCGGAGCGAGCTCCGCGATGCGAGCGCCCTCACCGGGTACACTCGTCCTCTCCTTACCTCCGCTGCTCCGCGTGCGAGCGCCATCACACGCCCGCGCGCTCCTCTCCCCCTTACCCTCCGCGCTCACACCTGCTCCGGTTGTAGGCACGGCGCAGCTGTTGCTAGGGGCGAGGAGGAGCGCGCGCGGAGAGATCGTGTGCACACCGACCAGGGACGCACGACAACCCCCGACTAGAAATGCATTCGCATTTAAAAAAGAATTGTCCGCGTATTGCGTGCTACGCTGCAAATATCGTCGAAAGACGATAGTCTTCTGCCGGCCGTTTTTTTCTGCTGGCCATTTCAGCGCCGTTCAGCGCTAAGAAACACAACCATTTTCAGCGCAACCTGAGAAAGACTAGGGTCTTTAGAATTACATATATATGTAATTTCTAGTAAAAGAACCGCCACCTATACTTACGTGTTGATGTTGCGCTCTCAGATATGCGTGATATTACAGCGAAAGCTGTTATGAGAATCTTCACCGGCCGTTTTTGGTGCCGTAGTTGTCCGCCGCCCCGCCGCCGCTGCCGCCGCCGCCGGTGTCCGTAACCAGTATCACTCGAAATAAGAAAAAAAACTAAATAAGAAAAAAATTCCAGGATGGAACGAGGTTCGAACCTGGGCCCTCTGCGTGGGAGCCCAGTATTCAACCTCTGAGCCATACCGGTGCTTGAAATGCTTTGCAAAAAGGTCCTATACAGGCTTCATGTCGGGAAGGAACCACATTAGCATATGCAATATAGCGTGGTAAAAGAGTAGAATAAGCACCAAGCGTCGCACAACGCGAATTCTGTAACCAGCGTCACACAATGCGAATTGCGCAACGAGTAGGTTGTTGAATGCTTCCAACCCATTACAAAGAGCTCTGCCATAATTTCTCGTCATCACGCACAGCATCAACAAAGTGCGCATAATGCCTTACATGCGTTTAGCAGGTACCATGGCTGTCTGTAGAATGACGAAAAATGGCACAGTGCCTACTGCCCTACTTCAAAAAATTACAATGATTTATAGCGTAGTGGGTTCCTCGCAAGTGCACTTCTGTTGGTTGCCAAGGAAGCCCATAAGGCTCCCATGATTCATTTCCTCAGGGTCTCAATAAAGTAATTCTCTCTCTCTCTCGCTCTACGTTTCTCCGGTTAAAGTGTGTTATAAAGCGTGGTGGGACAGTTAAATAACGACCGGGCGTCACAACAATATGCATACGTAACTAGTGGGTCGTTAAAGCTTCCAACCCATTACAAAGGGCGCAACCATATTATCATCGTCATCAGCCGCCGCATCAACAAACTGCACATATCGCTTACATATGGTACCTCGCTTCTCCGCAGAACATCGAATAATGTCGTGCTGGGTGCTTCCCAACTTCCCAAAAATTACGCTTTGTGGCGTAGTGGGTACGTTGCTAATGTACCTGTATTAGTAGCCACAGGAGAGTTTATAACGGGCTCTAGAAATGCCGCTCTTCCAGCTTTCGCTGTGACTGTGCTGCGCTTTCCGCGCAGGCCTGGCGCTTTTTTTGTTTTTGATGGACAATGCTCCCAAGTATGAATGCAACTACCAGTTCAAGATGGCTGGGCGTTCAGCAAGTGCTTAAACTTTGGCCGGGTGGCTGAATCGTGTGAAAGACAGACAGACTGACCGAAATTTCTGCGTTTATGGCCGGGTGGCTGAATAGTGTGACACAGACAGACAGACAGACAGACAGACAGACAGACAGACAGACAGACAGACAGACAGACAGACAGACAGACAGACAGACAGACAGACAGACAGACAGACAGACAGACAGACGACGACAGACAGACAGACCGAAATCTTTGCGTTCAAGTTTTCAAGAAAGACTATCGTCTTTAAAAGACTAACAGGCTCCCTTCTGCATTCGCCTAAGACGACTCGTAGGCAAAAGGCATCTTTTTCTTTTAGTTCACTCAATGTATTGATCCATCCCCATCTCCTTCCGAATCTTCCCACACCTAATGTGTCTTCGCACTGCCTCCAGGATCAGATGCGTTGCAAGCTTTCTGCACCTCCCGGAGTCGCACTGTCTCCGTGATCGGTCCACCTTTCACCAAGCGACGTCATGTGATGTTGTCTTCATGTGACGTCATAGTTACGCCATGATGACGTCAGAAACTTTGGCCTCTGGGACGTCATTATGACGTCATATCGTGATGTCATAACGTGATGATTATCTTGCGATGTCATCATCACATAATATGTGACGCATGACATCCCATGGCAAAGCGGTCAAGTTATGCGAGTCGTGGCAAAGGCTGTAGTGTGAAAGGCGTGGTCAGTAGAGGTCAAGTATCTCTTATTATCCGTTTTTTATCGTAATTTTTAGAGGGTGTGGGTAATAAATGAGACAGGGTATGATTATCTGACGGAACCTAAAACTGTTATGCAAAATGACACAAACGCTGGCGACCATCGATCAATGCATTTACAGTCGCCAGTTGTTTTTCGGAAACGGACAAGGCCGCTAAAGCTTAGTGTTGTTTAGTGCCCGGTACATGCCAGCGTTCACTGGTGGCGTAACAAGCCTTTGTCTCTGTGATGTTCCGGCATCATTCTTCAATCGTTGAGCATGGGAATACGTGAAGAGACGAAAAACAAGGACTACAAAATGAAATAAGACCATGTACGCATATGCACTTTTTTTCACATTCTACGTTTTCACAGCTTTGTCTTTCTCGCATACCTCTGACTTCAGCCCTAAAATATGTGCAAGAAATTTGGAATGTCAGGATGTTCTGCGTTGCTGTCTCCCATGAAAAATTCGTCAGATCCCACGCCGTGTGGGAATCGGCTCCATTCGAAGCAGTCAGCGAGTAGTTCTATGTTGCATTTTAAGTACGGAGCACTTTAGGGGCCCGGGCTGTCATATGCTGTCGTATTCTGTCGTCGCTTCACGTAGAGCAGGCAAAACCACGTATAAAAAAAGAAGAAGAAGAGGAAGCAAGCGAGAAACAGAAAGAGAGAGAAAGAAAGGGAAACAATATGACAAAATTGAAATAAATAGAAATAAACAGTTAAACAAAACTAAAAAAAACATGGCTGCTCCCACCGTCATAGGAATCGGTGTAACACGAGAGTGAAACGTGTCTTCACAGAAGTAGTGCTTATTGTGTAGTGATATATGAGAGCTGTGCAATGTCTATTCGTGTTTGGCAGCTATAGCACCGTTGACGTGGATGCACCCATGTTGACAGCATGTCTCTATCGCGACGACTAACGCCCATGATTATGATTAAACCTTTGTGGTAGCTGACGGTGTGAACATATATTTGGACACAGCGAATCGTGAACCCGCGTAAGGATGATATCAACAAGCTCATAATCAACACTGGTACCCGGCATGCACTTCTTCAAAGCGTCGTCAATTAAGGAGAGAAACGGCACGGTGTGCGCTTTCTAATAATGGGTAGCCGACGCTGTCCTCATGCACACACTAACACCACTGCGCTTCAGCAACACGGGAGGTAGAGGTTCGTAGCCTGAGCCGCAAACGCGTGCGTCCCACTGGCCTCTGTCTAGCAGGCGCTGCTCTCGCTCCACCAAGGCACGGCATTCGCCCTTCGAAATTGCATCCTTTCTGCAACGCATATTGCAGCAGTTGCAGTCGGTGCTATCGCAATTGAAGCAGTCGGCGGCGGAGAAATCCCGTTGGTGCACGTGGAAGATGCACTACTGCGATGAGCCGACGCACGCTAACACGAAGCCAAAGGCAAAGAACGTAACTGCGTCAAGGGTGCCTCGGCGACGCCAGCGCGCCAGTCTACCTCTTGGTATCGAGACGCTGTAACCATGCCCTCCGATATCGTGTGCAATCTCGGAGTAAGCGCTAGTAAGTGTCGATCATGAAGCATTACTTCTTTTAACATCTCACAGACGGCGGCACCGCCCGCTCCGCCCGCCGCGAAAGACAATGTGTGAAAGATATAAGGCGCGTTCGCGCCGTGTCTAGCATCTCCCGAGTTAGCTTAGTCGGTACACTGTTAAAAATTTTGCCCCTTGTTTACGTAAAAAGCTGAAGGTAAAAAGTTGCCGATCACTTTTCCGATTCCCAAATAGGGCGATTTCCGCAAACGGAGTCTCCTAGAAATGTTGTACTATTGTCTCCTAGAACATTGTACGTAATGTCTTTTTAGGAATGTTGTACGTATTGTCATTGTCTCCTAGAAACATTGTACGTAATGTCCTCTTAGGAATGTCGTACGTTATGTCTCGAAGAAACGTACGTTGTACGTGATGTCACCTTAGGATTGTCATACGTAATGTGTCCTGGAAATGTACGTGAGGTCTCTGAAAATGTTGCATGTAATGACTTGGAAATTTCGCACTACTGAGGAATATGAAATGTGCCAAATAGCGCACTTTGTTGCTTTACAGTCACCAAAGTGCACAACTTGACACCACACTGTACTTAAAAGGTTGTAATAAGGGTGCTATGTGGTGAAGAAAGTTTCGGTGCTTTAAGCATTTACCGCAAGGTATCAACTGAGGCAAGTGGCAGCTGCTACTTTGCTGCGAAGAAGTTGTTAGAGAGAGGAAAAAACGCTTATGCAGTGATGGGAGACGAAAATTTTCACTGGATGTTGAACAACAACAGTCACAAAGAGATGCATTAAATATTGCCCTGTTGAAACAAATGCCAGGCTACAAGTGTGCTACTCATTGAAAAGGGTGTTCTGGCACCCATACAAATTAATCGTACATAGTTTGGCTGTTGAAGTCTAGGGTCTGACAACAGCTCGCCTGGTCGGGATGAAACTTTGGTGAAAACATTGTTGGACCGCCAATCACAAAAAGTCTGGCAATCCCAAGAACAGACATGCTGTTCAACTTGAACAAGTAATTTGGCAGGGCAAATATAATGGCACTTGTACTAAATATGTTTAAACAGGGGCAACATGTGCATGCATGTCTCTCATGACTGCTGCTATAACATCCTGTGGAAAATTTTGTCATTATTACTGTTAACTGTGTCCCTCTCTAACAACTTCTTCAGCAAAGTAGAAGCTGCCATGGCATCAGTCAATAATCACTGCGGTAGCTGCATATAAAGCACCATAACTTTCTTCACCACAGAACACCCATTATTACAACTTTTTAAGTACAGTGTGGGGTCAACTTCTGTGCATTGGTGACTGCAAAGCAACAAAATGCACTATTTGGCACATATATTTCTCAGCAATGCAGAATTCAGTGTTTCCCACAAAGTGTGGGACAGCACTAGCTGTGGCAGGAAGCATGCATACATATTACTTCTTGCCAAGTAACAGTGAACATCCAGCTGCTCTGAAACGCATAAAGATGGGGTTATTCTGCGAAACTGTACGAGTATACTGTTCGCATTCCGGCTCATCTGAAAAGAGAAAAAAAAAATATATGAGGACGCTTGAACCAAAAAAGAAGGCAATCTGTGCCGAAACTAAATTTTGCATTACCTTGCAAAAACAAAATGAGCCACACAGCAGCAGGTTTTAATTTGATGCATCCACAGCCCGCCCAAACTCTAAAAAAAGAAAAGGGCATGTGTACCCTAAACCCTGCATGATTGAATAAATGTAGTGTTCACAGTAAAAAAATTCAAATAACTTCTGTGCAGACGACATTAAAGACATGAGGGGAGACGTAAGTTCAGTTGAAATGCTAGGTTACCATGTTGAGGTAAGACATGTGTAACTGTTCAAGCAAAGGGTGCTTGAAAGCAAGAAAACAAAGCAAAAGTGAAAATCAGATTTTGCGCACTAGCTGTCGGACACGTGCAATGGCCGTGAACAGATTCGAACTGAGGCCGCTGAGAAGGAGTGTCGGTTTTTGTCAAAAATGCCAAATTAAAAGAGCTAAGAGGAGAAAAACACGTTTTGTGATTAGCCTTTCTGCGTAAAACGAGGCACATGCAACATGAATAAAGCAAATCAAAATGTACGCAATGAGCTACTCCAAAGGTGCGCTTGTGAAACAAGTTTCAGTTACCGCTCCCACATCACGCCAAGTAGTTCAGGTGGACAGTTGCGAATTGTCCTTGGCTGTGGTGTTTTCACAAGTAACTCGAAATGTAAAATGAGTGAGTGTCATAGGCAGCATAACAGCCAAGGCATTCGCTCAAAGGCAGGCACACGATGCTGCCCAACTTTCTCTCACAGCTTAATGTGTTACACAATATTAAACACTTTCCATTTGGAGTTCATAAGTAACGCACGTCCTGCTCGTCGGGATCCAGAAACTCAACACCTGACAATGGAATCGAGGTCGCAGATGCTCCTGTTTATCATAATGGGGACGTAGCTTTGCTCTCTACTTGCTTATTCCTTGCATTGTTGCAGTATGCAGCAAAGCTAGCTACACAACCTCAGGAGCATTTTGCATTTGTGGCACTGACGTTGACATTCTGTCCTGCTCCAAGCAACAGTGTCTCATTCAGAGTAACTTGATCAAAGCGAGCACTCGATCGAAACGACCGCTAACAAATAAACTACACCTCCAGCTTGTTCTCGCTCTCGGCTTTTTCTGTTCCTGGCGACCCCGAGCTCGGATGCTTAGTAATGCAGCAAACGTGGCAAAGCACCTAGCACCGAGAATGAGGCAGCCTCTTACACTGCGGAAAGTATGCTGTTGCAGCAATGAGAGAAATTAATGAAGAGTGATTTGGTCAACTTAAGCAATTTTCTTTGCTAATACTGTCTGCCCTCTTGTATATTGTCTGGTTACATAGCCACAGCAAATAGCACCATGTATGTGCTTTCCTGCTGATGTCAATATGACAACCTGCAGTCTGCTGACATACACAGAGTCATTCATGAAAGAGGGTATGCGAGAGTGTGGCCGACGCTCAGTGACAGCTGACTAGAATGCACAGTTTGCTGCATGAGAAAGCACATATGCTCAAGCTGTCGGCTACTGGGGGTCAAAATAAGCAGGCATGGCCAGGAGGCGAATGCATGCCAGACCACCGCCTACAGCTGGTAGAACAGTCTCTAGCTAACATAGGGCTCTTATTCCTTTTCACAAAACAAAGCATCCCTCATATTATGAACAATAGACGGGGTCGCACTGGTGCCCTTGTTTATACAAAGAGATACGAGGAAGCATGCAAGCGAAAAAGAATTAGGAATAAGGAATGTAAATTTGACAACACAATTCTGCAAATATGTTAGTATATCTGAAAATTGCTTTCACTTATCATAAAGGTTGTTTCTGTGTGAAAACAAGTGCTTCAACATTCGTTCAATAAAAATGTTTATGATGGATCTCCTCAGACTGACCATTTCAGGCTTGTTAACCTATATATTCAGCACACCCTTTGATATCGGCCCTACACACGCAACCAAAATATAGCAGGGATTACAAGCTCATCAGCAAGTAACACCAGCAAAAAAGTTAACTTACATCTTCAGTGATTCAGTGCAATCGCTGTATCAGCTTCATTATCTTGCTGTCTGCAGCTGCTGACTTGCGTCCATTTCCACATTTGCTGCCTCGCATCGGGTTGATATTGAACATCTCCATGGAAGGCACAAAATATGTCGTCTGGATTGTGTTTGTTCCATAAAAATTATGAAGTCATTATCACATTGTTCCTGCTTTCGAAACATCACAAGGATGTTTTATTTATAAGGAACTTTTAAATGCGAAGCATTTCTTAGCGAACTTCTGCGACTTTGACCGTATCTATCTATCTATCTATCTATCTATCTATCTATCTATCTATCTAATCTATCTATTATCTATCTATCTATCTATCTATCTATCTATCTATCTATCTATCTATCTATCTCTATATCTATATCTATCTATCTATCTATCTATCTATCTATCTATCTATCTATCTATCTATCTATCTATCTATCTATCTATCTATCTATCTATCTATCTAGCCGCCTACGACTTCGTGCTCTCCTGGTCGCTTGGTTAATCGAATGTGCACCAAATTGGTATGGCGTAACATGACTCTATGACGAACATAAATGACAAGTCATAACATGAAAATCATGATACGAATGTCATATACAGCATGATTCACATGCTACGCTCATGATGCGCTGGCGGCCGTTTCGCTAGCTTGATATACACCAAAATTGGTATCTTGTGACGTGACTGTGTGAGGAATAAAATAACACGAGTCATTATGAAAATCATGACACGCATGTCATGTACAGCATGACTTACGTGCCATGCTCATGGTGCGCTGGCGGCCGTTTCGCTAGCTTTACATACACCAAAATTGGTATCTTGCGACGTGACCGTGTGACGAACATAAATACCATGAGTTATCATGAAAATCATGACACGCATGTCATGTACAGCATGACTTACGTGCCACGCTCATGGTGCGCTGGCGGCCGTTTCGCTAGCTTTACATACACCAAAATTGGTATCTTGCGACGTGACCGTGTGACGAACAAATAACATGAGTTCTCATGAAAATCATGACACGCATGTCATGTACAGCATGACTTACGTGCCACGCTCATGGGGTGCTGGCGGCCGTTTCGCTTGCTTGATATACACCAGAATTGGTATCTTACGACGTGACTGTGTGACGAACATAAATAACACGAGTTAACATGAAAGTCATGACACACATGTCATGTACAGCATGACTTACGTGCCACGCTCATGGTGCCCTGGCGGCCGTTCCTCCAGGTTGATCGACCCCCAAGTTGGTATTGCGCGACGTTACTGTGTGACGAACATAAATAATAGGAGTTAACATGAAAACCATGACACGCATTTTCCTCAATCACATACAAGACGATGTATGCAGCTCTTTGCTGGCTGCTTCGCATTACATTGATTCCCACAATGCGTGGGATCTGCCGGCTTTTTAATCCTCTTAAGCTGCGATTAATACAGAGCCAATTGCCATGTGGCTTCAATGTTTTTTGGTTGACCCACCAGAATTGAATAAAGTAAAAGTAAACAATATGAATATTACATCAAGGAATTCACCACGCAATTTAAAATACAACAGTTCACTTGTGGTACCTTGAACCTAGCTCTCATTTCTGTAGCTTTTCCAACATTTACCCTTTGCAGTTGTCGTCACTGCCATCAGCATGCACAGTGTGGTAACATAAACATGAAAATTCAAAGATAGCACAAAGTTTATTTCACATCAGGATTAGTAAATGCAGTCACGAGAGATATTTTTCTCTTTCTTAGTAATCTTGCAATTTTAATACTATTCAATGAATTGCCCTTGATGTAACAGTACTGAACATTGTTCATTACCAGGCATTGAGTCTATCCATCTCATGCCTTTGTCTTACATGAACATAATATTTCTATGTCCCTTGTCTTACTCTAAACAATTACATGTTACTTAATGTGCAACATAATCCGTTCATTCATGCCTGTGCAGAGACATATACGATGTTCACATATGTACAAACATCTAACTGCCATGTGGGCATGAGTCAGAATGCACTTTACATTCTGTGGTACCTTTGAAGTACTTCTGAAACCAAATGACTCATTAAAATGTGACTGAAAAACAAAAAGGAAAGCACAGAACAAATGTCCTAGTAAAACAAGAATGTAGTGTCATGCTAACCCTAGCTATGATACAAAATGAAGGCCTGAATGCTGTCATTAACAGTAACACTCAGGCTTCAAGGAATAATGTTTTTGCAGTATGCTAATGAAGACAATGGTGCTTAATGAATGCAAACCCTGGTTTCCCTGAAATCTTAAAAAAGCACACAAAATCATTTGTCAAATCTTAAGCACTACTTATGTGAGGCCCTTCAAAATAAAATTGACACCTCAGAGCAGAGAAAACTGAAGATGATCTCTTTTGCATTCACCCTTGACACTTCTACGTCTTGCATATGCAGAAAAGATCACACAGTGCATAGAGGCCCTTGGCAATAAGATCTGATGATACGGAGTATTTATGTTTCACTGAATCTTATCACTAATGTTAGCTTTTCAATTAATGTAGTGCATAATTACAACTAAAGTGAGGCTTTACTTGGCCACCTACAAAGCAAAGGACTCTCCAGAAAATTAACCTTTAACCCTTTGACACGCTATGTACACAATTGTGTGCACCACTTATTTTTGCCATTGGTAACGACTAGGACTAATAGAGAGCAAGATACCTTAGAAGTAAGCAGCGCGAAAAGCAAGACAACGCACACAGGAGGAATGACAAGAAGCGCTGATCAAGATACGTTGAACAAGATACGTTGAGCTTTGGATCAAATGAACCTGCTGCAGAATAAATTTGTGTTCATTTAACTTCATTTGGCAGTGTACTGTTGTATATATCAGTTTGCTGAAGGCACTACACTGTTCAACGAGTCGTTCGAAGGGCTCCTTCCTGCGAGCCATGCCAAAAGTATAATTTTTCTTCACTCCAAATGAACATACATAAAACAAATTTGCACTATTTTTGGCGTAAGATTTTATTAATGTAAGAACGTAGCATGAATGACTTTACAATAAACAGATATTTATTACAATTGAATTATAATTACTAAACACACATAAATTAATGCATTATGACATTATTTTTGTTGCAATAGAATATCGAGTGCCTTGAAATGATGTATCAGTTTGACGCATTTACAGACAGTTTTTCATTGGTGGCGTCTGAAAGGTTTAGAGAACATGGAAATATTTCACCCTGTTTCTGTACAACACAACAATACGAATAGAACCAATGCAGTGATAAAGTTGGCTAATGAACAAAAGTTATTTGCAGTCAAAATGTTATGAACAGCACATATTTAAGACTTGGCAACTACTGAAGCTTGCAATTATGCACTACCAAGAACAAAAATCCACAGAAGTTCACATGCCCTTTGGTTTAAACACTGTGCTTCACAGAAGGAGGGAGCTTGCATTATGATAGTTCAGTAGGAAAGTTTTTGAAGTGCTTTATAAAGAATAGAACTGCACGCTGAAAAGAAGTTAGTTGGACGGCTTGATGGGAAAAAACATTTTAACTTGTTTCATTCGTTCTGAGCATCTTACTTCACCATGGAAGGTGTGAAAAATATGATAAAAAAGTAAGCGAAAACGGCATCTCAATGACAGACAGTGACACAAGAAATCAGATTCTATTGAGACATTTTTTGCCCATCTTTGAGTGCCTGTTCCTCATGAAAGTGAGGTCGGCTGCAGCCATTAGCGAGACATAGCTTCAGGTATGCTTTTTCCCATTTCTCTTTACTAATGCAGCTATTGATATCATATATCCTTAGAAAAAAAATTCGGCAGATTCCACGTACCGCGGGAGTCGATGTTATGCGAAGCAGGCGGCGGGTAGGTGACTGTGGCGTAACTTTTTTTACTGAGCGACACATTACAAATGATGCTAAGGATATGTTTAAATTTTATACGCACACATATATTGTTGAAGAGCCGCATATGTGTCCCCAGAACGCACGCACGTTTCACGAACTCGTGTTCATGTGTGGAAGAAGTTCTTGACAGTTCTTGAACAAGGGCATCGTCACCGTGATCAGTGAGCACCAGCAGCTGGTCATGACTTGTTATAGGATCCGGTCGTGATCGTGGTGACGAGGGGTCCATGTGTAGTGAAGTATGTGGTATAGTAGAGCTGTTGGAATTCTAGGATGCCTCGGTTTCTACACCTACACCCGTTAATTACGTCACATTTTAGCAAAAAAAGCGACACACGGCTTGCCTGCTTAGTGTGAACAAGGAACCCGTATGGGTCCCGAAACGTCTCTGTGTTTTTCACCTTGACTTGGTCAGTGACCGCATCTACATCCTCATGCCTCGGTCATTTCGTCGACAAATCGGCTGTCGACGAGCCGGCGACAAGTAGAAACCTGAAGCCACCCTTCGCGTTGGTGAGGTATAGGCCATCGAGGCTGGTAGGCCTGGGTAGTGCTACGTGGACCAACATCAGTGGATGGTGTTTGTCGTATTCGTAGACTACCTGGGCGTATGTGGCCTACGTAGCCTAGTCTACAAAGCGGCTGTCAATCAATCGGGCATCATCCTCGGTCAGCATGAGGCCATCGCCCAGCCTCGTAAGAAATGAAGTGGACACTGCGTCGTTCTTGCGGACTAAGTGCAATTTACGGTGCGGTGATGTGTTATCATATGTAACGTTCGTTAGTGTATTCCTCCGGAGTCGAGCAATGCTTCAATATAGCTTGCTGAATCATGAATAAAAAACGTAATGTTTATTAGACTGCAATAAAAGCGGAGCCAACACTGGAACTACAGACGTTAATCTGATATGATGCCTGTATCGTAGGAGTACACATCGTAGGAGTATCAAGTAGTGTTTATTGCTTTCTTGTAAAATTAGATAGCAAGCACCACAACCACAATTGACGTTGCACCGATATTACGCCTGCGTAGGCTGTTTTTCCAAACCAGTTTATAGACCTGGCATGGCTCAGTGGTAGAATACCCGATTGCCACGCAGAATGTTGGGTTCGATTCCTGCAGGGATCCTAAATCAGAAGCGAAGAAGCCATCCTTCCCTTTGTCCCGACTCCGACGCATGCGCCAACATCGGTGACGTCAGCGGCCTCGGACCTTCCAAAGGCTATAAGAAGCTGCGTACCTCCGTCGAACTTCAGTGGGCCAGGCAGCGGCACTCCGGGCGAAATGCTCACCAAACCATTCGTCTTTGTGGTGCAGGTTGTGGCTGCCGTTTTCGGAACGGAAGCTGCTGAATATGCCTCCGTTTTGACAGACCCGTCACATGACTGGAAGGATCATCACGGCATCGAGATTCGACTGCGTGATCACCGTTGTCTTATCGAAGAAGCCATCCTTCCCTTTGTCCCGACTCCGACGCATGCGCCAACATCGGTGACGTCAGCGGCCTCGGACCTTCCAAAGGCTATAAGAAGCTGCGTACCTCCGTCGAACTTCAGTGGGCCAGGCAGCGGCACTCCGGGCGAAATGCTCACCAAACCATTCGTCTTGTGGTGCAGGTTAGTTCCTACTTGCCTGCGCCATGTTACCGCAGTGATAACCGCTTTTTAGTGTTGCTGCCACGCCCACTTGGTAGCTTTTTCTCATGTATTTGTATTTTTGGTGTGGATTTGTTAGTTTGCGGGGATATTGAGGCAAACCCTGGCCCTTCGGATAAAGAAATACTGCAGCAGCTTCTTTCAGGACAAAAAAACATGACTGATATGATGAACACTGTCTTATCAAAACAAGAAAAAATTGAAAAAGCTTGACTGAAAGGATGAGTTCTGTCGAAATGCAGACAAAGCCTTTGATTGAACTGAAAACAGATGTAAACGATTTAAAGCAAAGAGCAACACAACTTGAGAAAGATTTGGAATTTGCGGTCAAGAAAATTGACGAGTTAGAAAACAGAAGTCGACGAAATAACTTGATTGTTTTGGCCTGAGGGAAGAAGCTAATGAAACGACTGCTGATCTTACTGAAATAATAAAAAAGCACTTATTTGAAGAAAAGCTGGGAGTGAATTTCAGTGGCATGGAAAGATGTCACAGATTGGGAAAAAAGAATGGCAAAGAACGACCAGTAATTATAAAAATACTCGATTACCGGGACAAGGTAGCTATTCTACAGAGGTGTTCCAAGCTGAAGGGCACCGAGCTGTCGATAAGTGAAGACTTTTCCGCTCGTGTTCGTGATATCCGAAAAAAATTGTGGCAAAGTTCGTCGCGTGAGCGCACAAATGGATCTAAAGTGAAGTTAGTTTATGACAAAATAAGCATTGATGGAAAGATTTTTTGTTGGGATGATGATAAGAATAAGAGATATAAGTTATCTAACCAAATTAAGGCTCGGGGAAACTAGATGAACGATGTTTAGTGATGCTAAATGTGAATTGCCGCAGTATTGTTAATAAGGCTGAGAAATTGGAAGGCATGCTTTTAGCGCATGACCCAGATATTGTGTTGCTAACTGAGACATGGCTACGAGATGATGTTTTGATAGTGAGTTTGTACCGAAAAATTACAGAGTGTACCGTAAGGATCGAGATGGGAGGGCAGGGGGCGTTGCTGTCTTTTTAGGAATACAACACGTGTTGTAAAAATGCCAGACGTTCAAGACATAGAAAGCATCTTCTGTAAAGTGTACAATGGCAATATTAGATATCTTCTTGGTGTCGTTTACAGGCCACCCAATGCTTCCCTCGATGTTATCGCAAAGCTTAAGGATTACCTTCATTGTCACGTAAAAACCGAAGATAAATTAATCATAGCGGGAGTTTAATATGCCAAACATGAATTGGGAAACATTTTCATCAGACCCATTTCAAGCTGCGGATACTGAAATATCCGATATCATGTTTCAATATGACTTGACGCAAATAGTTACCGACCCTACTAGAACAGATCAGGGGACGAAATCTATCCTAGATATATCTTGTGAGTGGCAATATAAAAGAAAGCATGTCGTGCAGCGTCATAAACGGCATATCGGATCACAAGGCTGTGGGCTGGCACTAAAGGGAGTTGCACTTAATCAGCAGACGACGGTGAAAAGGTTTCCCAATTTTTCAAAAGCAGATGATGAATCTATAATTGATGTACTGGCCCTTGAATATGATCATTTCAATGCAGGCAATCGTAGCGTTGAAGAACTGTGGCTTTGTTTTAAGAGAATAATTGAAGATTGTGTGCAGCGTTTCATCCCTTTAATTACAAAGAAAGCCGAAAATCACAATCCCTGGATAACAAGAGAGACGCTACAACTGAAGCGAAAGTTGAAACGGTTAAAAAAAAGGTCGAACAAGGCTAAAAGTCCTGATTTAAAAGCAATTATTTGTAATATACGTGAAGAAATTAAAGAAAAGTCTTTTCGTGACAAAGAAAAGTTTTTAACGAAAAATTACCGTCATTTATTAAGACGTGTCCAAGAAAATTTTGGAAAGAGGTCACTCCAGGCACGTGTTCTACCGATGTATTTCTTTTAGATGGAAATTTGAGAGTGACGAAAAAGCTGCCTGTACGGCCTTAATAACTATTTCAACAGTGTCTATACAAAAGATAATAATCATCTCCCACCCTTCGATGCAAACCTACCACCAATATCAGATGTCACCATTTCCGAAGAGGGTATCTTTAATTTATTGTTAAATCTGGATGTTAAAAAATCTGTTGGACCAGATGAGATACCGAATGCCTTCTTAAAACGGTACGCAGAGTGGTGTGCAAAATATTTGTGTGTGTGTATAATAGGTCTCTGAACGAAGGTGTGCTCCCTGAGGACTGGAAGGTTGCCCGAATTAAGCCCCTACACAAAGCAGGTGACAAAACTCAAATAAAAAATTATCGACCGGTTTCGTTAACCTCAACAGCTTGTAAAATTCTAGAGCACATAATTCACAAACACATTGTTACATTTCTTGAGGAACACAAAGTAATAACAAGAGCACAGCATGGGTTTCGACGTGGATATTCAACCACTACACAGCTGGTTGAAACCATCCACGATTTTTCTACCGCACTAAATGAAGGTGAACAGCTAGATGCCATTTTTATGGACTTTCAAAAGGCTTTCGATAAAGTTTCGCATACAAAATTACTTCATAAATTGCAATATATCTTGAAAAATTCGAAACTGATAGCATGGATACGAGCGTACCTCCAAAACAGACAACAATTTGTTTCACTTAATGACAGCTGCTCTAGCAAACTTCCTGTAGATTCCGGCGTACCTCAGGGCTCGGTCCTCGGACCTCTTTTATTTCTTTTATATATAAATGATATAACCAATGGTCTTTCTGTTAATGTAAAGCTTTATGCTGATGATTGTGTGTTATACACGAAAGTATCATCTGCTGGGGATCAGATAAGGCTCAATAATCAATTTCACAAGGTCGTTTCTTGGTGCCAGGAATGGCAAATGACAATTAATTACAACAAAACAGTTTATATGAAAATCACACTAAAGAAAATCCTTTATGTTATCAGTACGGCACAAATAGCGTCAAGCTAACAGAAGTTGCAGAATACAAAACCTTGGATTATGGATAACTAATGATCTCAACTGGAACAAACACGTTGACATAACTACAGGTAACTGTCTACGTAAACTCTTTTTTAAAACGATCCTTAAAGTATTCTACCCCGTCAGTACGCATGCTAGCATACAAAACACTCATTGTCCAATGTTGGAATATGCTGTGATAATATGGGATCCATTCACTAAACGGAATGTTAATCAACTAGAAAAAGTGCAAAAGAAAGGCTTACGTTTATTTATAACTCCTACGGTAGAACATCGGTATCCGAGCTATTAATAAAAAGTGGCCTCCAATCCGTTGTGGACAGAAACCGCATTTGCCGACTTAAGTTTTCTTTCAAATAATAAATGGCCATTTAAATGTTGACACTACAGGCATCCTTCAGTACTCTTCCGGTTACGCCACTCGCAAGCGACACAGTAAAATGATAACCCCTTTAACTTCACGGATTAACTGCTACAAGTATTCATTCTTCCCTAGAACTATTAATGACTGGAATAGCCTTGCAAATGATATCGTTTTAATAACACACTGTCATTGTTCAAAACAGCCTCGCCTAAACCATCACTAGTTATTGTATTGTATTATTGCTTTATTGTAATTATTGTGTTAGTCTGTAACATGTATTATGCGTATTACGTTACTATGTATTATGTTACTCTGTATTGTGTTACTCCACGAATTTACTGAAATAAGCGTTTTGAACCTTAGCCCTGTATATTCACATCGTACTTAGTTATTGCACGTTGATTGTTCCTTTGAATGTATGTACATATTTTCGAACATTTTCCCACCCTGCCACGATCTTTCAAATGAAAGATCGCAGTATTTATAAATAAATAAATAAATAAAAATAATTTTCATTCATTCCATTCGTTGAGTCAACGCTGCCTTTGTTGGTTTTCCTTAACGCTCTAGCATTTAAGTTACCAATGTCCGTTCTCGCCGTTCCTGGGTAGATATAAACTGTCAATCACCTGTGGCGCATACCCGTACACCGCGGCCCGTGGTAAACGGGTATGTGCCACACGTGTCTAATGGAAAGGGTTTGACGACGTACCCGACAGGATTTTAACGTTATTCATGTCATGACCCGGCCATCATATTCGTCAAATCTTCTTACCCTCCCATGCAAATTTTGGTCTTCACCAAGTTAAGGAGATGATCATGAGAGCACCCAGACGTAGGCGGCGATAGATAGATAGATAGATAGATAGATAGATAGAAACGCTCAAAGTGCCAGAGGTTCGCTAAGAAATGCTTCGCATTTAAAATTGAAATGCACTATCAGCAACGTTGCTGTGTTCACGAGCTCATCAGAAGAGAAGCTGGTGTCATTCAAAGATGACAAGAGAGTGACAGGAATGGTTCGAGTGATCACAGGAGCAACTTGTAAGCAGCACAAAGCATGTGACTGGAAGTCTGAGATTTCCATTGTAGAGGCTGTAACGAAGCATAAAAGCCTTGGCTCTTTATTTGAGCTTAAGGTATCAATGGTGAGTGTCCTTCAGACGATATTTTTTGGGTACATGTCACATCATGCTGATCCAACCGGCCGCATTCTCTGTGACCCAGAACAGCAGGGTGAAGTGTGCCCAACTGCACGACCGTTTGCAAAGAGCTGTGAAGGAGCAAGCTATGCTGCAGGCAAGTTGCAACATTGTGTGTTTGAACAATATCACAAGCACTTGCTATTACATACTCTTTCCTGTCTTGGTGTTCCTCACATATAGTGTCATAAGTTTCTCAGTTGGATGATTAAAATAGCGCACACTTAGACAGGGACAGAGTAAGCAACATGACACAAGCGCTAACAACAATTGTTTATTTGAAATAGCAGAGGAAGTCTTATGTAAAGAAAGAGGTTAAGTGAGTGCACGTGTCACGCAGGCATGACTGCAAGCCATCTGAAATCGGTACAAAGGAATACAAGTTCTTTTTCGGGTAAACTAATATAAGGCGTTCTAACACATCGTGTGCCTAACCACTGAGTCATTTCGGCTTCAATCATCTCACAGACTAACTTTTACTTTTGACAATCACATGAACTTTATCGAATTCCTGCTGACATCCACATGTCGCACTGCATAGCTAGAAGACCGTCTTTGTGCTTTTCTTGATTGCCACGGTGCTCTCTGAAATTATCATTAAGGTAGAATATCTCGTTTGAAAAGGATCATTACACTGCAGCAGATTTAGTTTTTCTAGCAAGGAGCTAGAAATAGATTCTTGCTATGCTGCTTTCTCAGATATTAACACGCAGAGGGCATTCACTTTAGTGTTTTTGCGCTGAAGAATAGGTCGCTTACTGGAAGCTGGTTATCCGAGAATCAACAGGTAGCAGTGGTCGAAATTTTACTTCACGAATTATCTGCCCGCACCATCGAGTGCATTGTTGTGTAGCGCTTTACATGCATGATATTGTGCATAATCTCAAGAAGATTGCTGGTCACGTTGATGTATCTGTTGTGTTTAGTGCCCTCAAAAACCTTTCAGCCTTTGCAATAGTAGTGTTCCTAGGAAGGAGCTACTAGCGACATGCTCAAAGAAACATAGATGTACGTTTGTTAGATGCATTGATCATGCTGCGTATCGGATCCCACTGCATTACGGAAAGTTCTACATTAGCCAGTCCGCTAGATGCCTCAACGATCGTTTGAGAGAACACCGTTGCAATCTACAAAAGCACAAAAATGGTCACCTAGCTATGCAACTGTAGCACGTGTGAATGTCAGCCTGAATTTGACGGAGTTGACGTGATTGTGAACAGTAAAGAAAATGCAGTCCGTGAGATAATAGAAGCCAAAATGATTGAGAAGTTAGGCACACGGTGTGTTAGCATGCCTTTTGTTAGCTTGCCCGTAAAGGAACTACCGATCCTTTGTGCCGATTTCAGATCGTTTGCAGTCATGCCTGTGTGACTTGCACACTCACCTGACACATTTCTGTACACAAGTCTTTCTCTGCTATTTCAAATATTCATCTGTTGATAGCGCTTGTGTCATACTGCTTACTCTAAGTGTGCGCTATTTTACTCGCATTACGCACCAACAAGCCCAAGCTACTCTTCTCGAACTGCCCATTTGTAGAGAAGGAAACCAATGCCTACCACTTAATATGGGCTTGTCCAGACCAGAGGAAGAATGCTCCCATCTTTCACAGCAAGCTGTCCCTGCTTCAGTTCCTTGAACAGTCAGTCGTCTATGCTGGGTACATGCATTACAGATGCCACAAAACATTCCATAACCTGCACACAATAGAGGCCTTACAGTACACAAGTAGTACATATAAAACATGATGGCTTAACACAAGTATCCGTTGATACACCAAAACAGGCCATGAATGATGAGCATAGGATGCATTAAGAGCAAATATTAGTGGAGGAATGGATTTTTGCAGACAATTTTAATTATGCGTTACATGTCAAGCTTTCCCACACTGGCGTACTAAAATAGTATGAAGAATACAGTTTGCCGAATAAGCAACTTGCACAGAAATCTCCATCAGCACTCTCACAATATTAATAGATCAGTGTATGCTCTATGTACACAATGTATGGTAACGAGCCACCCTTATTGTAGAACATCATGAATGTGAAGATTTCAAGATAGCTGAAGACTTAGTAGAAGTGTAAGAACACCAGAGGTTACAGCAAAGATTGAGCACTGTGTTGGCTTTTCTGTCTCTGCTGCTCTTGCATGGTTTTAAATCTTGGGTATGTTTTGCCAACAAGCCCAGTTTTGAACTCTTCAAAAAAAAACCTTGTTGCACTAAAGTCAATTCATATGCAGGGCTCATGCTGTGCCCTACAAGTGTCTGTTCAATTCAATGAGCCCTTAATTCACTACGTTTCTTTTGTCCTTTCATAGCTATAGGGTCTCGTCCCGGTAGACTTGATGGCTTCAGGTAGCATGCAAGGGTTCATTGGCCAGCTGCCAGCTCGTAAAGAGTTCTACAAGACGCCAGGATGGCCAAAAGTAGCACTAGCATGTACTGTTGGGATTACACACTGAGGTGCTCAATGGGATGGATGGGACAATGACCACTGTTGCAGCTCCATTGGAGCATCAGACGCACTATCCAAAGGTTACAGATTCAGTCCCTGGCAGGAGCAAGTGTCTCTTTTGTTGACTTTAATTCCTTTCAATTTATGTAAAAATTACCACACTACAGTTAAAAACTAAAATAATCTCCGCTATGCCTTCCTTGGCTTCATTGTCTGTTGCATTAGTAGGTTGTGTCTAACAAGAAAAAGTAGCCCTTGATCCAGTCCCCTTGTTTCGTCTGTTCAATTTCGTAGTGCTTGGCACGCCACAAAATCAGCATAACCACACTGTCCAGAATTCTGTGATCAGAAAACATGTAAATATATCAGAAATGACATTCTTCAATTTATAACTGCATAAACTAAAGCAGCACTGTCATCCCTTTCCCTGATTGATACATCTTGGTTGTGAATACTGCAAATAAGACCTCACTTCTGCTTCATGCTTCTTTAGCAAAGTACAAAGGAAAGCGAAAACTACGGTACCACAAAATCAAGTAATGTTCTTGATACACCATCACATCCCAAGCCACTTGTGATAAGAAGTTTTTGCAATGGTGCTACTCCACTATTTAAAAGAATTGGTATTAGAGAGAACATGTTTGGTTCATCAAACAAATATATGTCATGACAGGACTAATAATTGACACGTTTCTTCCCAGGCAAACACAGCAACAAGCAGAACATACGCTACCTTAATAAGCTTAGTTGAACTGACACACACGTCTGTCACTTATAATTTATATAGACATGCTGTACTACTTCCAATTAAGCTTGCAGTTATATGCACACTTACTGTTACTACCAGCACATAATATGATTCAGTCAAATGCATTGCCTTCTTGTAAATTTTCTGCAGAACTAAATCAATGTTCTCAAACATATGGCCCGTATATCTCTATCCAGCGGCCCAGCCTGCATATGGCTGTCTTTGTCCATATTTCCTTTCATTTATTTAATAAATACGCTCGTGAGCAACTCGGGCGAGACTGATCTAACCATTTTTTCATAAGGCACCCCATGTGGTTACCATACACTTAAACATAACGGTGAAATAAAAACTCGATACTTCACTATCGGCGTATAGATTTCGGTCCTTCTATAGACTATTTTACTGATGGTTTTTGGTGCCCACGTATTGGGCTGTTAACTTTGCTGTTTTGTATCTTGAACTAAACAAACAGTGCTACAGTACAACGCGTGCGCATGAAAACGGTTGGGTTGGTGCATTCGACGTTAAGTGACCTTGTTAATTCACGTCGCTATAAAAAATAAAAAAAATGATTTAACAGCATTTGTGGCCGCACCCATGTGTCTTATGTAAAACCGTCTATGTATCAGTGTCGATATGTTTCTCAAAACCTGACATCAAATCTCCTTTACAAATGACAAATATAGTTAAACACGCTATCAGAAAGTAGATGAAGAGGACGAGAACGAGGCTTGCTCGCGAGCGGCTCGGTGAACTGTTTTTCGCTCCGAGCTGTACATCTGCATTCATTTTCCATTTTGTAAATAAACGCGTTCAATCGTCACAATTGTGGTGCAGGTGCAGGGTATACTTTTGTGAAAAGCCGTACGTCCAGCGACCTCACCTCCGTCGGCCACGCCGGCTTTCCAGGTGGTAGAGATCAAAGGCGAGGCCAGTGAGACGATGACCGAGGCCGACGCATGGTAGGCAGATCAAGCTGCGCACGGGCGGGTCACTCCGATGTTCGGCCGGTAGGCGCGCCGCTCGGAAATTGGGTTCGTGGGCCATTCTGTAAATAAACGCGTTCCATCGTCAACAATATGGTATATGGAAAAGGCCGTCTTTGAAATGGCAACGTTAGTTGACAATTTTTTTCATGCCCCTCCCCCTCCCCATCTTTTCCTCTCTCAGTTTTTCACTGTCCCCACCCTTGCGGGAGACTAAAAAATTTCGCGACTGTGGCCCCACAGCTAATATAATAATAATATCTGGGGTTTAACGTCCCAATACCACGATAAGATTATGAGAGACGCCGTAGTGGAGGGCTCCGGAAATTTTGACCACCTGGGGTTCTTTAACGTGCACCTAAATCTAAGTACACGGGCCTCAAACATTTCCGCCTCCATCGGAAATGCAGCAGCCGCGGCCGGGATACGATGGCCCCACAGCTGAACGAGTTCGAGACCCCTGAAATAAATGCTACGCACCCCAACCTGTATTAATAGTAGTATGTTTTATTTGTTTACTATTTTCAGTGTATTACCAATAGTCTTATTTGCAAGTTTGTTCATACAACTGTCTCAAAACCCCCTATGTAATGCCCAAGTGGGCCTTTAGGGTATATGAATAAAAAAATAAAAACCTTGCGCAGTCAGGTTGAAATCCTCACCATAGAAGAGTTTTGCTATTTGTCATGGATTAATCGAGCGCAGCACAGTAGATGGTGACGCAACCAGCGATACATACGCTTCTGAGCAGCTTGACAAGCGTTTTGTGTCTATCTGCGGCCCCGTCTACTGCATTGTAGTTGATTTGCACGTTAGTTCATTATTACCGTTGCATTTTATTCACAGAAAATGTACGAGGCGACCAGTGCGTTTAAAAGCAGACGAATTTTTATGGCGGCAGGCGATTTAACAATCGGTTCAAGCGATGACCTCGCGATATTAATTGGGGTTTTACGTGCCAAAACCACGATATGATTATGAGACACGCCGTAGCGGAGGGGCTCCGGAAATTTTGGGAATCTGGTTTTCTTTAACGCGCACTGCCATCGCACAGCACCAGGCTTAAATGACACAAATAGAGCAACTACTAGAAGTGTATAACAAGATATCACAGAAAAGCAGATACTACCTGTAGCAGAATCCATACTTGCCTATCAGACAACTTTTCTCGTACATCATCACCGCTGTGTGAACACGCCACCCGGGTTGCCTTACCTGCATAAATGTCGTCGCACCATAAGATCACATAGTTACGCAATTTGGCGAGTTGAACTCACCTAGGCATCCGCTGAGGCGCACGCTTGTGCTTTACAGTCGCCGTCGTCGTCAGACAAGGCACTGGGCGGTGGACTGTCTTAGTGACACTCGATTGAACCACGCAATAACCGTGCGTAATCAAGAAACGTGGAAAGCACGCCGATCACGCAGCGCTGAGCGCGCAGACAAAGCTACGAGCCCGTTGAGGCTACGACGACACAGCACAGGACACCAAGACAAAATCTTGACACACCTTTGGCCGCCCATTCCATCCCACACGCGATACACTTCCAGTCGACGACTGACAACGATGATTGGCACACATAATATCAATAAACACCGCAAATATACAAGCGTGAACGAACTTATGACGGCACCACCTTCGATTCCCCACGCCGGTACATTTTTTTTATCGCGCTGAACGCGGGTCCGCACGCGTGGTTTTGGTTTGAAGGGATTGGCTCTCGCGCGGCGGGTGATTTGAATTTAGTTGCGTTATATCTCTAATTATCAAACTGACAGCCATGATGACCCCCGCGTGATATCAACAAACTTATAAGTATACAAGCACAGAGCATTTTGTTGTGGCAGAATCTTTTTTGTCGGAAATTGTTTTTTTTGTGTGTGTGTTTGGTCCCGCACGCCATCTTGGCTTGGCGTGATTGGCTCGAGCGAGCGGGTGATTTGAAACTGAGTTACGGAGTGCACACTCCTTCTTGCGTTTTCTGTTCTCACTCTTCCCCCCTTCTTTATCCTACTCTTTCGGTACCTTGTTGAGGCGCTGCGCCGTGCTCCCGACCGGGCTGCAGAAATTAGGCGCCTTTTCCTCTTCAACCACTACCACCACCAACTTGTTGACCTTGTCCGCCCGCCCTGTGCGACGCTTCAGGACGCGCTGCATCTCGCAGGCTGTGAACAATCGTTCGTCGCTCTGCCCATCGCGCTTCCTTCATGACGCGAGCCTAGTCTAAGCGGCTTTGAAACGCGCCAAGAACACACTCGCACATACACACACAAACGTCCTGTGTGACTCGCGCACTGCACTTCTTGGCACTTGCAGGGGTGTTATGCGCTGCTGATTTTTTTCGGCGCCGCCGATCTGTTTACGCGCCTTGGAGGCCCGTATTTAGCTGTCTCCTGACTGTTTCATTCCTACGGCGCTGACTTCTCCCGCGCCCGTCACGTGAGGCTGCTGGCATTCTTCTCTCCCCTGCCGAACCTGCGACGAACTCGCCATCCAGCCCCGGCCCCTTCAACTCCACGGGCGTCGTTCCCTCCACAGTCGAGAAAGACGCTGCTGCCATCTTGGCTCGTCCTCCCTCCACAAGTCGGAGCCATTTTAAACGCCGAGGCAGTTTCCAGCGAGCAAGTCACGGTGGATCAGGAGGGTAACGACCGCATTGGCATTCCAGAGGGGAACCAGGAGGGACAATGCCCCTTGTCAAACACAAGAACCCTTCCCCTCCATCGCAGGGGGGAGCGAGAAAAGCACTGCCTCATCAGCTTGCGCTAAATGAAGCCACACGAGCGCCCACCAGGCCCCTTTCCCCCGTTGCTGACGTCACGGAGGAAGCACAGCTGACTCCAGGGACCCAGCTCCCGCTCCCACGTGCACAGACAAGGTCAGGCGAGCCATTGCCCATTCTTGAGGGAAAGGGAGCCCCTGAATGGCGTGCCCTCCTCCCCACTCCTCGCGCCAGCCGCGTGCTGTGACAGCTGGCGGCTGAAGAGTTCCCCGCCCCTCACCCCACTGGGGCCCCGAGCGCTACAGAGCTTTGCGCACCAAGTGTTTCCCATCAACACCGGGGCGTCGGTCTCAGCGTGCTGAGAAGGCCGCTGCCAAGCGACCCACACCCCCGGCCCCCACGGCACACAAGCCCCGGCACCAGCTGGAGACGGTACTTTACAGACCGGCTGTGAGGAGACAAACTTTCCGAACAGCCACACCTCCTCCTGTTTGGCTCCTCTGGAGGGCGTCAGTCGCGTCCGCGTAAATTTCGGTCGCAACGTCGTCGCGGTCGACGTCACCGCCGGAACTCCACTCGACCCCCTGCTCGCTGTGGCTGACATCTGCGGCATTGCTGTGGCGCGCGAAGCAGGCGTCGACGAACACCTGCAGCGGCGTCATCTATAACGTCGTCCCCGCGCTAGACGAGGATTCGATCCGTGCCAACATCGCGTCACGGTTACCTGTCCTTCAGTGCTCTCGCTCTGGTCGCCACGTTATTGTGCGCTTCGCCGGCAACAAGGCTCCCCCTGATGTTGGAACTTTTCAAACAGCGCCGGCCCGTGCGTGCTCGCCGTCCACGACCAACCCAGTGTGAGCTCTGCGGACGCTATGGGCACACGGACGTAACGTGCACGTCTGAGCGGCGATGTGTGCGTTGTGGCGGACCGCAACTCCCTCGGTGAGTGCACCGCGAAGAAGGCGAGGTGCTTCTATTGTGGTGCAGCTCACCCCGCTACCGAGCCCCGCTGCCCTCGTTGGCAGGAAGAGCGGCGCTTGTTGGAAGTGCGTGCCGAATCGTCGCTCCCAATCTCGCGCCGTGAGGCGCTCGCTATCGCGCGTGGACAGAATGCAGGAGACCCAGTAACACCCGGCTCTACCACCATGTCCCGTGCCCACCCCCTGATTCGCGAGAACTTTTCGTACGCGGCGGCCGCTGGTCTTCCGTCTGCAAAGAACTCACAAACCGCCACAGACAAGAGAAACTCTGTGATCGCTGTGCTCTCGGCAGCGCTGACAGCCGCTATGGATTTTCTCCCTCCCGGCTGCCCCGTTCGCCTGCTCTGTGCTGCAGCACTGGCCACCCACCTTGCGTTAACAAATGATGGCGAGTGATCGACACGAGTCTAGGCCACGCATACCGCAGTGGAACTGCCGTTCACTGCGTCGCCGACAAGAAGAGCTCGCAGCGATCCTTCCCCTGCGCGACTATGACGTCCTTGCTTTGCAGGAGACGTACGTTCGCGTGGAGGATGTTTCGCTGCCCGGCTACATCGGCTACAGCAGTTCCACGCAGTGTGCGCTGGCTGAGTGCAATAAGTGCGCCGTGCTGTGACACCGCCCACCCGCCCGGGAAGCCACGCGCCGGTTTGTACATTCGTGACACACTCGCTCATGCGCTTGTCCCCACAGAACATTATGCTGTGCGACGAGTGAGTGCGTTGCTGCCACGGTCCGTGTGGACGGCGTGGACACTTCTGTCGCGAGTGTTTATGTGCGCCCAGTCGTCGCGGCCAGCTGCGCGTTTGTGCCGACGCCTTGTCGCCGTGCTCGCGCGTGACCACGTACTGTGTGGAGACTTCAACGCGCACCACGTCAGCTGGGGTTGCCGTACCACGGATGCGCGCGGTAGGGACCTATGCGACGCGATCAGTTCTGTGGGGACTCCTCGTACTAAACTCCGGGGAACCCACCTTCATCCGTCGCAGTACGGCCTCGACAGTGATTGACCTGGCGCTGGTGTCAGAACGCTGCTCCTACGAGTGGAAACGCCACGCTGACACTGCTGGTTCTGATCACTACCCGATCACACTCCTCCCGTGCCACACCAGCCGTGGTGCTGTTCGTGAATACAGTGTTGTACGGTGGCCACTTTTCCGTGACCTGTGCGCGAGCGTGCAGAGCATGATGATTTCTTTTCGCGCATCGCGGACTGTGCTGAGCGTGCCACAACGCGCTGTGTTGTTCCCGCCGGCACGCCCTGCCCTGACATCAAGCTGCTCAACCTCCGCGCAGTGCGCCAACGAGCACAGCGGCGGGCGCTGCGCTCCTCGGTCCCCGGCGCATGGACAGAGTACAACCGACTCGACGCTGTGTGCCGGCGGCACGCCCAGCGGCTACGCGACCGCAGCTGGACGGGCGTCTCTTCCTCTCTGAGTGATCCACGAGGACGTCGCCGCGGCTGGCACATCATGCGCGTCCTGATAAACCCGAAAGTGTCGCGCTACCCAGTGCTCGCCATAGCCGTTGCGCAGGGCATCACTGAAAGGGAGCTTGCTGAACTGCTTGCCGCCTCTTTCGCGCCTCCTTCCCCTCCTAGAGCGGGGAGCGCTGGCGGTGTCACGACAAACGCCGCACCCCCGCTCCCTCCCGTGGATCCCATCACCTCAGCTGACATTCGCTCTCTCTGCAAGGAGGACTTCTCCCTCTACGAACTGGAACGGGTTTCTCCTCAGAAAGCGCAAGCGCAGCGCCCCTGGAGCGGACAAAATCACTCATCAGCTGTTGAGAAACCTGGATGCCTCCCAGCGCCCACTCTTGTTGGATGCATTCAACAGAGTTTTCTCCAGTGCTGTCCTCCCGGAAGAATGGCGTTCCGCGACTGTGATCCCTGTCCTCAAACAAGGCAAACCGCCGCGATCGGTGACGTCATACAGGCCCATCCTCTCTCACTTCTGTGGCGGGCAAACTATGGAGGAGATGGCTCTTTACCGGCTACAGTGGATCGCGGAGGTGCGCAACGCTTTCCCCCCAGAGCAGTGTGGATTCGGCCACATCGCGCGACCATCGACTGCATTGCTGCAGTCGTGAGCACCCTCGAGCAGGCCCTTCACGATGGAGAAATGGCCATCCTACTCCTCCTTGACATAAAGGTCGGCATTTCGACTCGCTCCCCCACTCGTCTATCATCAGTGCTGTGCGCGCGCTAGGTGTTGAGGGCAAACTCTTGAACTACGTTCAGGCCTTCCTCACTGACCGAACGTTTACTGTGCGCGTGGGCGGGGCGACAAGTGCGCCGCGATCTGTCAGCTGTGGCGTCCCACAAGGGCAGCGTCCTCAGCCCGTTTTTGTTTAATCTGGTGACTCGCGCCGCTCGTCAAGTGCCTACCAGAAACGGCTGTGTTACCTGTTCGCGCAGTGGTGTACGCTGATGACGTCGCATTGTATGTGCGTGGACCGACCCGAAAGTGCTCGGTGGTGCGCGCTTGCATGCAAGGAGGCCCTCCAATGTTGTGGCCGCCTTCGTGAGAAACATCGGCCTCAGCGATCTCGGCGCCGAAAATCGAGGCCCTCGTCGTCCACCCTCGTGCTGAAGCCCGACGACGCTCTTCCGTGCCTTCAGCTGGATGGTGCACCAATAGTTTGGAGTAGCAACGTCCGCTACCTCGGCCTGACGATAGACAATCGCCTCCGATGGTTCCCGGCGGTGCGACGTGTACGACAGACGACGCGTCGCGTGGAATCGGCCGTGCGCCAACTACTCGCAGGCGGCAACGGCTGCCCCGCTGCCTTCGCCTGCACCATCTACGAGGCGATGGCTCTGTCTGCCATCCACTACGCACTGCCGATCTGCAAACTCCAGGCGCCACAGTGGCGACTGATCGACCAGGACCACCGCCGAGTCATCCGCATGTGTCACGGAATGCCTTCGTGGCTCTCGTGTGGCCGAGACCCTCGCGGAGGCTCGTGCGTGGCCTGCGTCGCTCACGGCGGACCTGCGCGCATTTGTGCCACTTGCAGCGTCTCCACCGAGCGCCTGATGCAGGTCCCCTCCTCTCGCGGTTACGTGCTGTGCCAAACTCACGTGTCGGCAACTTATCGACGTGTACGACGGTGTTTGTGGCTGACGACCCCGCACGCCTTTCGCGCTGGCCCAACCCCTCACCGTCGAGTGCCCCTTCGAGTGAACTTGCACCTGCCGGGCATTCGATCCAAACGCCACACCCCATCAGTGCCATTGCTCAGGAGGCCGCGGCAGCGGATGTATGAGGACCTGGCCGGGAGGACGCAGGTGGTCACCGATGGGTCCGTCCTGCAGGATCGCTCAGCCGCGGCCGCCTGCATAGCCCTCAGCTCAGCTCGGAACGACAGTGCCGCTTGCGATACTGTGCATCCTCAACAACAGCTGAGCTAGTCGGGCTCCAGCTGGCTGCAGACCTCCTGCGCAATTCGCGGCCGTCACGAGCGCAGCAATCCTTCTGCGACTCGAAACCTGCACTCCGCCAGCTCGCGAGGGAGGAACGAGGCCCCATTCTTGCTCAGCGTGCCGCTCTCAGCCTGCTGGCCCTCCAGGAACGAGGCTGTGATGTGGTCCTTCAGTGGCTCCCTTCACACGTCGGCATCGCGGGCAACGAGGCTGCAGGACGAACTCGCAAAACGAGCACACTCCGCCGAGACTTCGCTGACGGATTACGCCAGCTCGTTCGACTCGGCACGCAACAACCTTCGCCGGGAGCTGGTGCGCGAGCATCCTGACGCACGGGTCGCCTCCGGACACCCCCCTCCTCCCATCACAGCCACTGGTTTCACTCGCCGCGATGCGCGCCGCTTCTTCTTGCCCTGAGGACCGGTTCTGTGTGGCCCGCGGAACGCAGGCCTCGTCTTCGCGGCGCCCGCTGAACCGAACTGCACGATTGCGGCGCGATCGAACCCCTGTGCCACCTATTGTTGACTGTCCTTCTCTCAACACTGCGCGGGAAGCGGCTCGCCATGACGGTACCGCTCGTCGGACTGCCGTGTGCGACCCTACAGGAACTTGCTCCAGCCCCACCGGCCACGTGCACCGTCGCCGATCAGCCCCTTGCGGCCCTACTCGCATTTTCTCGAGGATGCAGGCCTAGTTCGAACGAATTTCTAGCCGCTCACCACGGTGACTCGGACGCCCGTCTCCTGCACCCCCCCACCCCCACCCCCTCACTGTTTTTTTTTCCCACTCATACCTGTCTTTTTCTTCTTTACCATAACTCTTTTCACTCTCACCTGTCCCTTTAATCCCTCATCCCCCGCGAGTGTTGAGTGTTCCCACTTGAGAGACAGTTACGTGCCACTCCACACCCAATTTCCATTTCATTTCCTTCTTCCTTTAGAATCACCTCCCCCCCCCCTGCCGAGGGACGCGCGAGCAGAGTGCGACCATCCTCCTCTTTTTTTTTTAATGCGAAGCATTTCTTAGCGAACTTCTGCGACTTTGAGCGTATCTATCTATCTATCTATCATCTATCTATCTATCTATCTATCTATCTATCTATCTATCTATCTATCTATCTATCTATCTATCTATCTATCTATCTATCTATATCTATCTATCTATCTATATCTATCTATCTAGCCGCCTACGACTTTGTGCTCTCCTGGTCGCTTGGTTAATCGAATGTACACCAAAGTTGGTATGGCGTAACATGACTGTATGGCGAACATAAATGACAAGCCAAACTGAAATCATGACATGCATGTCATGTACAGCATGATTTACATGCCACGCTCATGGTGCGCTGGCGGCCGTTCGCTAGCTTGATCCACCCCGAAATTGGTACTGCGCGTCATGACTGTGTGACAAACAAAAAGCGCGAGTTAGCATGAAAATCATGACACGCATGTCATGTACACATGACTTACGTGCCACGCTCATGAGGCGCTGGGGGTCGTTTCGCTAGCTTAATCCACCCCGAAATTGGTATTGCGCGACGTGATTCTGTGAAGAACATAAATACACGAGTTAACACGAAAATTATGACACGCATGTCATGTACAGCATGACTTACGTGCCACGCTCATGGGGCGCTGGCGGCCGTTTCGCTAGCTTGATCTACCCCGAAATTGGTATTGCGCGACGTGACTGTGTGACGAACATAAAAACACGAGTTAACATGAAAATCATGACACGCATGTCATGTACAGCATGACTTACGTGCCACGCTCATGGGGCGCTGG
The DNA here is from genome assembly GCF_013339695.2 of Rhipicephalus sanguineus. Classification (NCBI taxonomy): domain Eukaryota; kingdom Metazoa; phylum Arthropoda; class Arachnida; order Ixodida; family Ixodidae; genus Rhipicephalus; species Rhipicephalus sanguineus. Next base: position 170,243 of record NW_023616286.1, read on the forward strand.
CGGCCGTTTCGCTAGCTTGATCTACCCCGAATTGGTATTGCGCGACGTGACTGTGTGACGAACATAAAAACGCGAGTTAACATGAAATCATGACACGCATGTCATGTACAGCATGACTTACGTGCCACGCTCATGGGGCGCTGGCGGCCGTTTCGCTAGCTTGATATACACCAAATTGGTATCTTGCGACGTGACTGTGTAAAGAACATAAATAACACGAGTTAACACGAAAATCATGACACGGATGTCATGTACAGCATGACTTACGTGCCACGCTCATGGGCGCTGGCGGCCGTTTCGCTAGCTTGATCTAGTTGGTATGCGCGACGTTACCGTGTGACGAACATAAATAATACGAGTTAACATGAAAACCATGACACACATTTTGCTAACGACGTACAAGATGATGTATGCAGCTCTTTGGCTGCTTCGCATTACATCGATTCCCACAATGCGTGGGATCTGCCGGCTTATTTTCTTTTTTTCCCCACTCCTACTCTCTTTCATGCCCTACCCTTTGTCGGCCTGTCCTGTGCGACGCTTTCGTTACTGTGCTTCCTTCATGACGCGAGCCTAGTCTAGCGGCTTTGAAACGCACCGAGAACACACTCATACATGCACACGAAACGGTCCGTTATCGGAAGGATCATAAATAGCGATGGAAAAGAACAAAAAGAACACCAGTACAGGCTCATCGCGAAGCGTCATTCGCTAACCCACTTTTTTAAATGCGAATCATTTCCTGCGATTTTGGGCGTATCTATCTATCTATCTATCTATCTATCTATCTATCTATCTATCTATCTATATCTATCTATCTCATCTATCTATCTATCTATCTATCTATCTATCTATCTAGTAGCCGCCTACGACTTTGTGCTCTCCTGGCCGTTTCGTTAATCGGATGTATACCAAAATTGGTGTGGCATAACATGACCTCATTACGAACACAAATGACAGGTCATAACATGAAAATCATGACATGTATGTCATGAACAGCATGATTTACGTTCCACGGCCTTGGGGCTCTTGCGGCCGTACCGTTAGTTTCATATATACCAAATGGGTATCACGTGACAAGAGTCAATGACAAAATAATCACAGGTCCTAACATGCAACTCATGACCCGCATGTCATGTGCAGCATGATTTACGTGACATGGTCTCGGGGCGCTCGTGGCCGTTTAAATGAATGGATATATAGAAAACTGGTATGAGGGGACATTCTGTATGACAAACATAACTGACACGTGGTATCATGAAAATCGTGACATGCATGCCATGTACGACATGGTTTACATGCTACGCTCATGGCGCACTCGTGCCGTTTCGCTAAATTGACATACACCAAACTTAGTGTTGTGTGATGCGACTGCATAAGGGACATGAATAACAGGTGGTAACATGAAAACCATGACATACAGTCATGAATGTCATGATTTACGTGCCATGCTCATGGCTCATCGTGGCCGTTTCGCTAGACTGATATACACCAAAATTTATATTGCGCGACACGACCGTATGACGAACGTAAATGAGAGAAGCCAATATGAAAATCATGATATGCAAGTCATGTACGACATGATTTACATGCCACGCTCATGGTGCGCTCGCGGTTGTTTCGCTAGATTCATATACACAAAATTGGCATGCGCGATGTGACTGTCTGAAAAAACATGAAAATAGTTGGTACCATGAAAATCAGACATGCATGTCATGATTTACATGCCATGCTCATGATGCATTCGCGGCCGCTTCGCTAGCTTGATATACAACAAAATTGGTATTGCGTGACGCGACTGTATGACGAACGTAAATGAGAGGTGGTAACATGAAAATAATAAAACGCATGACATGTACGACATGATTGACATGTCTTGCTCATGGCGCACTCGTGGCCTTTTCGCTAGATTGATATGCACCAAAACTGGTATTGCGCGACGCGACTGCATGACGAATGTAAATGAGAGGTGGTGACATGAAAGTAATGACATGCATGGCATGATTTACTGCCATGCTCATGGCGTACTCGTGGCCGTTTCGCTAGACTGATATACACCAAAACTGGTATTACTCTACACGACTGCATGACGAACGTAAATGAGAGGTGGTAACATGAAAATCATGACATGCAAGTCATGTACGACATGATTTACATACCACGCTCATGGTGCCCTCGCGGCCGTTTCGCTAGACTGATATACACCAAAATGGTATTGCGTGACGCGCCTGTATGATGAACATGAATGACAGGTGGTAAAATGAAAACCATGATATGCACGTCATGTATGTCATGATTTATATGTCACGCTCATGGTGCATTCGCGGCCGTTTCGCTAGCTTGTCATACACCAAAATTGGTATTGCCTGATATGACTGTTGATGATGATGATGATGTGATGATGATGATGATGTGACTGCATGACGAACATAAGTGACAGTGGCAACATGAAACCTCACTCAACTTCACTTCGTTTTCTCATCCACACATGGCTATGCTATATATACATGGCTGTGCTATACATGGCCTCGCCTATACGTGACGCCAAGTGACATGAGACGACGACAGCATACGATGACGACAGCCCTGGCCTCTAAAGCGCTCTGCACTTTAAAAATTACATCTCGCTAAAGGGGACCAAGAGGCGATGCGAAGCCGGAGCACTTGCACGATCGCGTTCCGTTGGCGTTTGTTGGGCATGCTACCGACCTCGCGTCGTGGAATCCGAAGAGGAACGCTACGCGCGTCGTGTTCCCTCTAGCCTGGCGGTTAATTCTCTCAGGGCGAGTGGGGAACGCGGTCATCAGGTGCGCGAGAGGGGGGGAGCGTAGGAGAGGAGGGAGAGAGGGAAGAGACGCGCATGCGATCATCGCGGCGTTGCGCAGGAGAGGGGCACACCTCCCACTAAAGGGGGCCATGAGGCGATGCGAAGCAGCGTTTCGGCATCTCGAGCCCGCGTTTCAGAGGGGGGTGGACAGAGGGAGGAGAGGGGGGAAAGGGAGAGTGGGGAGGAGGTCGGTGGAGAGGATTTGCGCATGCGCAGTAAGGGTGGTCACGCCGCACGCAGTTTGAGCTACGCCATAAGATGCTTCGCAACTAAAAATGCCATTAACGAAGAGAAACCATGCACAGGTTGAATATATATATAATATATATATATATGTATATATATATATATATAATATATAATAACATATATATATATTATATAATATTATTTATAATATATAGATATATATATCTATTATTATATATTATAATATTATATAACACGTTCCCCGTGTTTCCGCCAAAGTACCTTGCCTAAAAAGTAGCCTGCTAACGACGAGGGTTCTTTGGTTGGAAAATAACTTGAAAGGAAGCCACAACATTAGTTAGAACCTAATTAGAACATTAATTAGAAATGGAAGCCAACTTTTACGACTTTTTAGTGGCACATTAAACAAGAAGACTTTCCGTATTTGAAAAAACTGACATATGTCGTTGGCATTTAGGTAAGTTATGCCGTGTTTGCATAAAAGGTTAGCCATTCTAACTTTTACGAATATTTTGTTCGTAAATTCTAAGGAAATTTCTTTTAGTGTAGGGCGTCGGGTGCTTGCCGTCGCGGCCGCGATGTCATGGGTTCGATTCCCAGCGGGGTATCTTTTCCTTTCTCACCCGTTGGCGTCCATTTTATCAACGTCATATCTGTGACGGATGTACTTGGTGGACCCGGGCATAAAACACTTTCGTGTTAAAAAGAACAATAAGAAAGAGAGGAGGAAAGAAAGAGAACACCAACAGAAACAAAGAAGGCTGCCCAGCTCCGCACTTCCGTCAGGTTTTTCACCATTAGTGCGAAGCTGCCTTAACTTTATTTTTTGTAAGTATAGTAGTGTCGTGCACATCGTGAGCTTACCAGGCACGTCGGCACACTGGTATTTAAAGGATAACTTATGGTCTGGCGTAACGTCAGCACTCACGTTGGAGCACAACGTCAGCATTATCGAAACGAATTGCACTTTAAGGTGTGATGGTGTGAATATCATTCGTAATCGTATTTCTCCGGGTTCTAGCAACGCTTGAATATAGCTTGTTGAATCATAGGAATAAAATGTTTGTTAGAGGCTTACAAGAGCGGAGCCAACACTGGAACCACAATTGACGTTAAACTGACATGACGCCTGTATCGCAGGAGCACATATGTAGTGTTTATTGCTTCGTTACAAAATTATATAGTCAGCACAACATCCACAATTGACGTGGCATCGACCTTACGCCTCCATGGGTGTTTTTCCAAAGCAGTTTCCAGACCTGGCGTAGCTCTGCGGTAAAATACCTGACTGCCACGAAGAATGCTTAGGTCCGATTCCTGCTGGGATCCTAATTTTTATTCTTTGCACTCGTCGCGTCAACGCTGCCGATGTCGGTTTTCTTAACACTCTCGCATTTAAATTACCAATGTCTGTTCTCGCCGTTCCTGGGTAGATATAATTGTCAATCACTGTGGTGCATACTCGTATACCGCGGCGTGGGAACGGGTATGTGCCACACTTCTGGAAAGTATTTGACGATGTCACGACAGATTCTCACGTTCTATCATGCACGACCAGACAGCTATTCGTCAAGCCTCTTACCTCCATGCCAATTTTTGGTCTAACAAAGTTAAGGAGGAGATCATGAGAGCCTCAGACGTAGCTAGATAGATAGATAGATAGATAGATAGTAGATAGATAGATAGAGGATAGATAGATAGATAGATAGATATATAGATAGATAGATAGAGATAGATAGATAGATAGATATAGATAGATAGATAGATATAGTATAGATACGCTCAAAGTGTATTCGGTTCGCTAAGAAATGATTCGCATTTAATAAGCTATAGTGGAGTAAAGCAGTCTATACGCGTCACTTTCTCCTTTTTGTTTAACAGGGGCGGTGAGATGCACGTATATTGATCGCCTATTTACACCGGTAAATTCGCATCTGTCCGTTTTCTCATGATATCTGATTGGCTAGGCGAAAGGAAATGCTGGCGTTCCGATGTACGCAAAAAAACTATCATCATGAGCGGGTGCGCCTCATAAATTGAGCAACCCCACTACTCACCACTGGTCCACTAAAAATGAAGAAGGGAACACACGGGCGACAAACATAAATTAAGTTGTATGGACCGACGTAACCAATAATTGGGGCAGACCATAATGAACCATCGTGATTAACCCAGTGATAAACACCACGGCTGCACGTCTCAGGTTCGCTTGTTCTGGACGTAGTACTTGGGCGGGGTTTCTTTTCTTGATTTCTGTAAGGCTGTATTATGCATACCTCTTCATTTCCTTTTCCACGCAGGCAGATTTGTGTCTTTTGTAATTTCCTTTGCCGCCCTTCCTTTTCTCTTTATGTAATATCATCAGTCGAGGGACTCTGACGTTGCCATAACTAACAACACTAAAGAAACACCCACTCTATTGCCTAGAAGTACACCGTCTTTAGGAGTAACCGGGTTCCTCTTGAGTACTACGTGACTGAGAGCCTTCTCCTTTGTGTGGTAGGGAGCTGATCGCATTAAGAAAACTGTGGTAGAAGTGCAGTGAATGGAGTCACGGCATCAAGTACGACGCCATAGAGGATCCAAGCAGTAACAAGGTGATGTTGCGGGCGGGTTACTAAGGGCGCAATTAATGCTGACGCATTTGTAAAAGATGCGGACAGCACCTTTGGAAGGATGCTGAACGTTCCTCATTCCGCCCTGTCTTTTCGATGAATACTGCTGTGCATGATGTGATGCGTTTTTGCGTCGTTGCGATTTCGTCGACCTTACTTAGTCGGTGTCGTCCGGTAGTCAAGCGTATCAGGTTCTCCAGCGCTGAACGAGGGAGCTGACGGTATGTACACTGAAAAGTTCATAGAAGGCGACCAACCAATACGAATATAAGGTGGCCACACTTATGTGTCTGCCTTTGAATAACCTATTTGATGTGAAAGCATGATCAATTCTCGAAACAATTTTTCTTTCGAGCCTCCCCCTTTGCATGTACCAGCCATTGTTTCTTTTTGTTTTAGCGTCTCTTTTCTATTCTCTTTCATTCCCCAGTCTCCATTTTCGCCAGAACATGTTAGCCAACCGTTCTAAGAACTGGTGTTTTTCCGCCTGTTCTTCATCCCTTCTACCGCCGAGCAACGTTAGTGTTTGCAAGCTGCGCTGGAAAGAGCCCTCTCAGAATCATCTTAATGAGCAGGTATTTACATGTGTTGCAGTGAAGTCCATCTACTGGACTTGCAGTGAAGTTCATTCGAAGACAAAAGGCACGGGATCGTGCGGTCGTCAAGAAAGCTGTTTAGTGAATGGTGTTGTGAGCGACGGGCCTCGCTGTGCCATCGGCTACTCCGCCCTGCTCTGCCTACACAGTTTGTGTCACTTGTGCAAATACGTTTGGCTTCTGCCGTGGCCTTGTTTGGACATTAGGCTTAAAACAACGCGGTGTCCATGTGTCACACTGCACGCCCTTTACAACATACTTTTCGGGGAAAAAAGCACACCTGACTGTATTTCCAAGAACGAGTGCACACTCAATCATTGCTTTCTCTGCTCAGTGCTGGCAGTAAGCGTCCTCAAATAGCTTGCGACTTAGGAGGCCGCACCCTAACATTACACTGTGACGGTACGGTACTTCGGGTTGTGCGGCGCTTAAAACTGTTAAAGCCTCTAATGCAGGTCGGATTCTGTCTTGCCTAAAATTCTGTTGCGAGTCGGTGATGCTTTACTTACGATGCAGGCTTTGTCACTCGAGAGGCCACGACTGAGCCAGGGTAGCCTGTAGTACAGCCCTAAAAAGCGAACTTGCTGGATCGCCGCATAATATTGCTGGAAAAAGCAAACAGAATACGGCTATGGAACGTCTTTGTAAGTTGAGTGAAGAGGAAGCATTTCGCAGTGTGCAGCAAAAAAGGAGCTTACGCAGCACGCAGCGTCCATTTGCCGCATAAATGGTTGTTAACGACACTCTAGAAACTCTACTGGCAAATCATTGATGTGCAAAATCAGGTCTGTTCAAGTAGCTGCTGCGTTTGATTCACTAACAGAACTTGGAAAAATTTCTCTAGTACTCCTGTTTGATGTCCCTCCACACCAGCAGTATCTGCTGTTGCGGAGGGACATGAAATGTGTGGTAGTATATTCGGAAGTTGGAGTTATAAAAACCTAATGGACCCACATCATTAAAACATCAACTGCATTATCGGCGCTATACCAGAAAGTCTATCAACATGATACGCTGGTACTTTTCTCCAAATTTATCATTGCAGTTTTTCAAGATGTTACGAAGACACATGCGCTACAAATCATTTACTTAAAAAAAAGGGTACTCAAAGACACAGGATGCAATTTTGTTATTACTACACTTTATTTTCTGTACTTCCATAAATTCAGAAGTCCTCTTCGCTCATGTCCTCCTCAGCGCTCTTTTATGAGGTCAGGATCCCACAGAAGAAAGAACACATTTTTGAAATCATCCATAACAATAAAAATTAAAAAAAAGAACAGAAGACCCAATGCATTCACTCCTAAGTGCATTTCGACGTTGCCTTCGTGACATGTCCGAGCCGGGGCATTAGATTTGCTCGGCGCCGCAGTTGGGGCGAACGCTTGAAGAGAGTGCAGTGAATTTCCATTTTTATTTGTACCACGTCAGCACAAGTAAGTCAAAGCCTGTAGACGTGGAAGAGGCTGTTACGTGCCCACAAGAACGCGGCTTTGGTCGTGTTCCTGTCCCTCCTCATTCTTTTTACCCACGTGCTGAAGCTTCCCGCATTGCCTCAAGGGCACAAGATCATCTCGCTGGCTTTCAACGATAGCCTTAGAGCGAAGCGTGGTGAACGCAAAACTTCGCTGTTGAAGAAACGCGAACTCTGAGTAACTCACCCGCCATGTGACATTATTGTTGCTTGTACTAAGTCAAGTACATTCATTTAATTTGTTGTTTTCTTTCTTTTCTTTTTTTCGGAAGCGCTTCGGGACAGTTTCCGGCGTGGCTATGTGTCAGACGAGTGAAGAATACAAATGCTTGCGACACATGCATTATTGCTGACAACACTGGACGTCGTGACCATAAATGCGGTTTTGAGAGCGGTCCCGTGAGTGGTTTGCGAAATTTCCTCATCAGCTGGCATCGACGCGACAATAAAACATGCTCTTCGGTATGCGAGGCACGGTCTGTTCTGTACTGCTCTGTTTTAAACTGGTTTGCTGTGGAGGCACGTCGTAGCTTTGAAAGGTGTGCTGTGCCGATGTGTCCAATTTATGAAATTAAGGAGAAATACCAAAAGGAAAAATATGTAGCGTCATAAGAAAAAAACGCGAAAGCGCTCAAGATTATCAGGTTAGGACAAGTTGAGGGATCGCGTATTGCGTATTAGTGCCGTAAAAAATAAGCTGGCCGCAAGGAAAATCACTGTTTACAAACATGCGTAGAAGGTGCCCGGATGATTCCAAGCGCTAACTATAATCGCCTCAACCTAGGCCACCTAAAGTCCTTAGACATCTTAACAAGTGCAAAAGAACGCTAACACAAACATGGGACGCATTGACAGGACGCTCCATGTTTCCTGTGTCTGTCTAGGTGTCTGTCTATGGCGTCTGTCTATCTATGCGGCTGTCTCGCGTCTGTTTATCTGTCTATGTCCATGGCTCCTTATTTGTGCTAGCGTCCTTCTGCGCTTGTCAACATGCCTAAGGTCAGTTATTACTAACTAGCTCAAATTTCTGAATTGAACACCTAAAGACCTATAGGCTTCTCATATCTACCCACCAAACATTTTGAAATGAAATTATATCCTCCTCCTTATTATTCTCTCGTCCATGCTGTCCACATCTACTATACTTGCAAACAATATACTTGTAAAAAGAAACCTATTTATAACTACCATCACTATATATGTGACCACTCAGCGGCCGCAGATTTTCAGTAACCTAACTTATGTTGTTCAGAGAACCAAAGGCCTAACATCTTTTCCATCCCAAGAACCTACTGTGCCTGAGTGTTTCTGCATCGTGTGTTGCTCAGCTATTTCTATTTCTTCACACGGGGCTCTAGATTTAAACGTCCCTATGAAATGCTTCTTTCCTTTAAATATCCAACTGAAAAGTTCAGGTGACAAATGACACCCGGACATTGCGCTTTTATTCAAGAAGGCGTCTTGCGCTCATATAGTTGCCTCTAAGTTAAGCCACCCAATCAATCATTCTGCTTAAAGCTCCAAGTGCTCTAACCATGGGCGGCCTCTTTTTGTCGCTGTCCCAAACCTTCACGCTCAATTCACATTATTGCGCGTTTGAAGGGATTTAACGTGTTTTAATATTCCGCTACTCTCTTCTAGCTTGCTCGCCTTCACGTCGTAGGGTGCCCCATTCGCATCATTATCCATTATTCTCTATTCACTGCGTGCAATGCAGCTATTCAAACCCAAAAAAGCAAAGGAAAGACAGATTGACCAAAAAAAGAAAAGAGAAATCTGAGTTTTACATTACAGCCTTTCTTATAATGAAGAGTTATGAGGCAGATGCGACACTGCGGGCCTTTCGGCTTAAGCATACTTGAAACGATTGGAAATGCGGTGGGGTAATGACGTGTGACGAACACAAGAAATGAGCCGTTAAAAACAAACAGAACTAGAGTATTATCCCCCTACCTACAGACGATCATATTTTTATAACATAATGAATTAAACATATGAAAATTGGAAAGAAAGTACATGGTCAGGTAATCGTCATTT
>NW_023616287.1:0-44016 GCF_013339695.2 Rhipicephalus sanguineus
AGCATTGCGTGTTCCACTATTCCAATGCGTGTCCACATCTTGAGTGAGACCTATACTGGCAGCTCCATGCCTTCTGGCAGTCCTGACCGGGCGAGTTGCCTGAGCGCTGTGTTTATAGTGCCCCACTAACCTCGTGCCTCTTGCACAGTGATGAAAACCACCGGCGTTTCTTCTTTTGCGTCCTTTATTGCCAGTTGCAACGTGTGCCCAGGCACTGAAGTGGGATCCATTCCATCTGACGCACGGCGGCACGGATATTCCGACCATTGTCTGTCACCACATACACAGGCACAGTGCTGAGTCAAGAGACCACTCCTTGACGATTTCGGTCAAGCAGCTTGAATATTCACAGCTGTGTGGCTTTCTTGCAGGTGGACCACCCAGGGTGAAGGCTCTGACTGCGAAATCTTGGGTTCATATAGTGCAGGTCAAGGAGATGTATCCTTGATTTGCCCTGGATGTGCACATGTCGGTTGTGAATGCGAGCGACTCTAATCCTTTTGTTATGTCCAACGCGATTTGTGTCTTGAGTGAGTCGACTGGTGCGTCGGTACAGCTCAGGAATTACTGTTCTTGAAAACGTAGTTCGTGCGGGATCTTGTACTGAGGCTGGGGGGGGTCGAGTCATCCTGAAATCCTTTATTCTCCACAAACTCGTACGGCTGGAGGTCTTGAGCGATCATGCGCGCAATGAAATCGTTGTTTCCTTTTTCGCGCTTTCGGACAGCGCACCTTTCCACTTTAGTCAGATCCAGCAATGTTTGCTGGCTTTTCTCTTATGGCCTTAGCTCGGTTTTTCCTTAGTCAACTTCTGGAGTTCCAAATACTGCATGTGATGCTGCTCCTCAGATGATTCACGAGCGGGCTTGTAGTGCTTGAGGTGTCCTCAGAGTCGAACCGCACTTCTTGCAAATGGCAGAGCACGGAGTTGCCTTGTCGAAAAAATTCGAAATGAAACTTTTTTTGCCACGGCAATCCATGTTGCAGAACGCGGCACATAAACGCTTGATGACTAAAGGTGTGCTGCTGACAGCTGCAGTCACAAACGAGCGCTTCTAACCCGCACACAAGCTACTGCCTTCAAAACGACGCGCGTTATCACGACGCCAACGGTTTGTCTCGACAGAACGTGCGCATCGAAAAAAAAAAAACATTACCAAAAGGTGCCGAAGCACGCCCCCTCACCCTCTCCGGAGCTGAGGAGAACAAACTTTTTATAACGTGAGAATGGCAGACTGGGCTTGTTGGTTTAACCATATTTAAAGTTTTAAGGCGCGAATAAGACACGGACGAAGAATAGGAACACACAGGGCGCTCCGGGTGTGTGTTCCTATTCTTCATCCGTGTCTTATTCGCGCCTTAAAACGTGAAAAACATTTTCTAAGGAAGCAAACTGAGGTTTCTCGTGGCTAGAGCCCCTTTTTCAGGGCCCCACTGGCTCGAGCAACTCGCTTGGCCTGGTAGCCGCCGAGACAGCTAACTCCGCGCAATGTCTGGAAAGATCCGAAATCAACTCGCTACCACGGGCGCGTCTGCCCGTCGACGCCGGCCAGACGATGTGCGAGGAGGGACTCGCCCTTTCCACAAGCCTTCACTGTGCTGTGAGCGATCGGTCATATTGATTCCTGAACCCCCGTGCAACCAATATAAGCGCACGGCGACGGTTGTGCAGACAGGGTGTGAAGGAAGATTAGATTTGTGTAAAAGTGTTTTTACGGCGCTTGCGGCATACGACCGGAACTACGCAAGAAGTCCGTGTCTTCGTTTCGGAAGTGAAGTTCTGAATGGCTTGACAGTTTTCTCATGTTTTTTTGACGTGTGAAATTGCATAATCCCTTTACTATAAACATGCACTCGCTTTTGAGCCAGGATACCAGCGAAAGTTTTAACCGAAGGCCTACTGTAACGACATTAGCATTAGTTTTAGGCACACCACCCTAACCAAGTTGCACCATTGGCCTTTGTCAAGTTTTAGGTATCGTCCTGTCGAATTATTCGAACTTCGAATACTAGCTATTCAAAAATCGAATCGAATTATTCGATTATCAGGTATTATTCGATTCGAATTCGAAACTCGAATATTCGCACACCCCTAGTTATTGCTTGTGTATTTTTAGTACTAAAAATGTTTTGCTTTTTGTCCATTGGCTACTTGCTGCTGTACATTTATTCAATACCTGCTTTTTGGTTTGGCTATGTTTTTATTGTACTCCCCTCCCACTGTAATGCCGAAAGGCGCTGTGGGTATTGAATAATAATAATAAATAAATAAATAAATCAATATAAGTGCCTCAAAGGAATTCTATAACCATGATCTCACATTAAAGAATTAAACAGGGTACTTTCTGCTGGTAAAAAAACAGCAACAGGGCCTGACCATGTGCACTACACAATGCTGGCGCACCTATCCCAGGCATCGGCGGAGGCACTTCTCCAATTTTTCAATAAAATGGGAATCTGGTTAATGCCTGAAGATTGGAAAAATGCAATAGTTATACCTTTCCTCAAATCTGGTAAACCCCCAACATCCCCGAGTAGCTACAGGCCCATTGCATTAACAGTCTCGCAAAAACATACAAAAGCATTATATACATAACTTACCTTCATTCTTGAAACAAGACACCTTATAGACTCACACCAGCGTGGATACAAAAAGGGCTGTTCAACAACTGACCATTTCGTGAAACTGGAACACGAAATACGAGATGCATTCTACACAAACAGCACTGTCTCGCGGTATTCTTTGACTTAGAGAAAGCATACGATACAACTTGGCGATATGGAATTCTCTGAGACCTAGCTGACTTGGGGATTCGCGGAAGAATGTTGAACTGCTTATGTGATTTCCTGTCAAATAGAACATTTCAAGTACGTCTTGGCACAGTACTGTCACGAATATTTGTCCAAGAAAATGGTGTACCACAAGGGTGCATTCTGAGCACAACTCTCTTCATAGTTAAAATGAACTCCATTAACATGGTCATACCACACACAGTTATGCACTCCTTCTACGTTGACGATCTACAAATCGCCTGTTGTGCCTCGAACCAATCATCCTGTGAGAGGCAACTCCACTTTACCATCAATAAGCTGACGTAATGGGCTGACCACAATGGTTTTCGATTTTCCACACATAAAACTACCGCTGTTCTCTTTGCGCAAAAACGAGGACTATTCCCTGACCCTGTTCTTAAACTAAACAACATCGAAATGCCAGTAAAACAATATAAATTTCTAGGAATTACATTCGACCGAAAACTCAACTTTCTGGCAAACATAAACGCATTAAAAACTATCATAATTCATATGGCGTAGCGCACCACGACAGCAACAGAGAAGAGGGACGCACACACACACCGCTAACTTGCAACTAATGGTTTTATTTGCGATCACACATGCCTTTTATACAATAAGAGTGGATCGATAAAATCGAGATAACAGCATGTCAAGATACAGCACAAAGCCTGCACGTGTACCACTAATCACAACAATCTGCACCCACCAACGTCAAAGCGATGATTCCAGATACATCTTTTCTTTAGCTGACAAAGCTAAAGATGGCACACTCACACATTTTTCTTTCCTTTTTGTCGATTTCGTAGGCTTCAGTTATTTCCCGCGTGGTTCTGCTGCAGGCCCTATCGAGAATACGGGTATATTGAACCATTGGGGCGCAACCACACCTCTGACAGTGAATTCCCAAATGACCAGATAGAGCTTTTTATACATTGTACTGGTGTTCCCTAAGTCTTTGGTTCACACACCTTCCAGTCTGGCCTATGTAATGCGTTCACATGTCAAAGGGATACAAAGCACAATGCCTCGACTGCAATTGACAAATTTTTCCCGGTGCTTGATCATACAATCCCGCTTCCCGCTACTCTCTGCATTTACCTTTTTGCACATCCCTTGTAATCATTCGGGAGCAGAAAAAACCACGTCCGCACCGGCCTTCCTCGCTATCCTTTGCAAATTATGCGAAATGGCGTGCATTTAGGGCACTACAGCAACCTTGGCTGCCTTTTTTTCGGGGGGGTTCAACCATACTTTATGTAGCGGCTGCCTGCTTGAAAAAATTTTGGGGGGTTTGAACCCCCCCAACCCCCCCCTTGGCGTTTGCCCTTCCCTTCCTGCTCCCTTCCTGCTCACATTTTCGTTACGGCGGTCAACAGGCGCATGGGATAACCAGAATCTATTAAACATTTAGCCTGGGCCCACAAGCTTGCATCAAGCTTGTGGTGACACGACTTCATTAGTGAATTTTGAAAACAGAAATTAATCACAGCACGCTTTACCAATTTTGAGTGAGCGGATGTAAACGGAAGAACCGGTTTTATTTCCTCACGGTTCATAGCTCCAGCACACTACTGCCGGCGAAAAATACAGACCGAGGTTTAAAAATCTTATTGAAGTTGTCTTTAGCTATTTCATGCACCAGCACTAGGGGAGATAACTCTGTCGCGAACACGGTTAGAGTTTCTGAAACTACCGCATCAAAATTGTTACGTTCATTATTAGCATCAAATAGTCGTCTATGATCCTAAAAACAGCAACAACATCCGTCTGCTTCACACGCTCTTGAAGGCCTGGCTAGGTTAATGGACAAGACAAAAAAAGTGGATCTAGACATATTTTTCACGGCGAAAACGCATAAAATTGACTGCCCTTTCCGAGTGATCATTTCAGAGAATGAAAATGGCAAAAGTGCATTGCTTTGTTTCTACATAAGTACTTGAAGTTGACTTCTCTTGACGATCCTTTTTTGGTGAAAAAGTCGGAACAGGTGCCAGATTTTTTCACAGGCAAGGAAAAAGCGAATCATTTAGCATTTTCAATCGATTTCAAAGATCTTTATTACACCCTTCCTCAGGTCGATTTGATGGCACGTGTGTCCGAAGGTATCGACAGAGTAGATGCGGTTCAATTCCAAAATGCTGCCACAAAGTGTATACCTAAACGAACTGAACTTAATCAAGCCACTTATCTTACGTTTTGAGGAGTACTGCCGCACATATGTCATCCCTGAAGAGGCACTAAATGTCGCAAAGAAACCACCAAGACTGTCGCCATGGTTCGACTTGGCGCAGCTCTGCGATTTGTCATAAAGCCATCTAAAGTAAAAATACACCCCATCAGAACACCTAATCCAGGAATTTCGTGCACTTCAGGATAAATATAGGGATTATGCCGAATTTTACACAGATGGCTCGAAAACAAGAAACCACGTGGGTATTGGGATTGTGACTGGAAAAAGTGCCCTTAGTGTGAGAGTACATATTATTTCCATTTTTTACAGCCGAAGTTTACGGCTTATATGAAGCAGTTCGGAAAATCATTGCTGGTAAACACAAGAAAGCAATCATATACACCAACTCGTTAAGTGCACTGAAATCCCTGCATGTTAAATCCGAGTGTGAGCCATTAGTTGGCGACATTTTAAACATGGTGTTTTTAAATAGCGTAGTAATTTCTATCCATTTCTTCTGGGTGCCAAGTCATGTTGGGATACCGGGAAACGAAAAACCAGATGAATGCACCTCTTTGGCAGCACACAAAGCACTCGCAAAAATAAAAATTCCACTGAAAGACAGCCAAAGAACAATTCGTCAAACACTGTTAGCGAAATGGCAGCAACAGTGGGACTCGTGCAAAAATAAGCTCCATGCGGTAAAGCCTGTACTTGGAGAATGGAAGACCTGTCATCACCAAGAATGCTTTGTTGAGGTCATTTTATACAGACTCCGAATTGGGCACACACACCTGACACACAACTTTCTACTCACAAAAGAAGAACAACCAACATGTGAAAAATGCCAACAACTTTAACACTCATACACATTCTAATCTCATGCCCCGACGTTGAAACGCAGAGACAAAATGCTTCAGCAAATTATACAAACAACACATACCTCTACACCCTACTTTTCTTCTAGGAGATCATCCTCTAGTACCATTGTCTGATGTGCTAAACTTTCCTTAAAGAATGTGGTTTTTAAGTAAGCTATCTAAAACTGCATCATATCACTGCCCATTATTGAACACCTTGTGACTGGCGCAGCATAGCCTCAGCTGCTTTTGCGCCATAAAAAACGAACTAACCAACTAAGCTTTATTCAATACGCATGCACTTACTATTTTTAATGAACCGGAGGGAACCCTCGTGTGAATTTGTACGTTATGACAATGGGGGAAAGATGTTCGTCAAATGTACCACAATTTGTGACAACTTGCAATGCAACCTTGAGTCAACACACTGTAAAGGTACTAAGAAACTGTGCACATATCTAGAGACTCCCAAAACTAGGGTTCGTAGAATCCACTACTGCAGTAGTGTATAGTTGAGGACAGCTTGGAAAAAAAATGGTGAGGGGTGAGGGGGCTTGCTCATTCTTTGGCGCATATTTCCAGTCTCTCGAAAAGGGGAAGGGTGCGCTTGCTTAGGTAGCGGTGCTTGCTTGGTATTTTACAGTAGTAGTTTCCGAGGAAATTAGTCTTAAATGCACCTTAAGGAGGTATAGGGCCTACCCTGTGCCCTTATGTTTAAAAGCTTGTTATATGTGCCAGGTAGGAAAATTTTAAACACAAATATTTTACTATGTATAACTTGCAACCTACTCATATTCAAATCCTAAACTCATTATAAGTTTGCTTCAACTTCGCTTCACACCAAGAAAGAGACATTCCTGGTATAACAGCACAAAAGGCCACTGTCAAAAGGAGATGAGACGACACTAGCGCAAGTGATATTCGCACAAGCCTAGTTCTCGTTCGTAAAATTGTTGTGCAAAGTCGTTGGATCATAATAAAAATGCTCGTTTTTCTTTGTAATATGTTATATATTCATTCTAACTACTTTACTTCAAATTATTCGACCAAATTGCTTTCCTTAGAACCTCACATTTACTGTTTGCCAATCACTAGACTTGGGAGTTCCTGCTTCTTCTGGCTGGGCTGGACAAGTGTGTGAAGAAGTGGCCGAAAATCCCATGCATGTTTTCTGACAGAGCAGACTGCTGCAGGCCTATGTGTTACATTTAAATGTTGAATGGGAGAACTGAAGGTTACCCAGCATACAAATCGTCAATTTTCGTGCATATTGGGAATTCACTGTGAGCAGGACTGGACATTTCTAATCGATTTCCTGTATTCTTAGTGCAATGAAGCTATCTGTAATGTTCTGGTAAAAGTGTTAAAGCGAAAGACTTTTACTTGAGGTGCTGCCTCACATTCTTGAAAGTCCTTGCATTTTGGCCTTCAAAACTTGCATAAGCTTTGAAAAACTGAATTACTCATAAGCGCTAGTTAAGCTAGAACTGGGTTATCTTCAATATACCTCATCCACCAGAATCTTCTGATGGTCTCGTCAAGCCTCGCCGATGCCCATGGGTGTGGAAGAAACCAAATAATGCAAACAAAACAGTTTTATTTCATTTGTGTATTTATTCACTTATTTATAAATAATAAAATCACCAAAGTTGGTTTTAATGGCTTTGGTGCAAAAATGACATACATAGCAGTAACAACACACTATTAATGCAAATTGATCTCTTTTTTTGCTTGCAAATGGTGCTTTCATTGCTTATTGAGCCACCTTTGCTGCTTTTCAATGCACAAGCACTGTCAATCATTGCCACACACCTCCACATGGCAGTCCTCCATGCCCATGCAGCATTAGAAAAATGTGAGCCACGTTAACTGAATAGCGTACGCCCATAGTTGACTTGTATCTCCATGTGCAGTGCCCAATAGATGTGCTGCTTGCTGAAAGTATACCTGGATAAGCTTAGTGATAGAAATCTGTGTCATCAAGAGCACAATTTCATCAGCAATGCATAG
Organism: Rhipicephalus sanguineus; assembly: GCF_013339695.2. Lineage (NCBI taxonomy): Eukaryota > Metazoa > Arthropoda > Arachnida > Ixodida > Ixodidae > Rhipicephalus > Rhipicephalus sanguineus. The sequence continues at coordinate 7,837 of NW_023616287.1, forward strand.
CGCTGTGTGCATTTTTTTCTGGGGTCCTCTCTTTGGTGTGCTGCTTGTGTGCTTCTCTGTGTTTGTATTCAATTTTATGCCTTCTCTTTGACTTGTGTTATGGTGCTGACATATCTGGGATTCCTGATTGTTTCCATTTCCTCATTTTCCTTTGAAAATCTCTGAGAAACTCGAATAAAAAGTCACTAGAGAGCAAATCGCGGAACTCGGTACTTAAAAACGTTTTGGTATCTCCTCCACTTACAGGCTGACCACCAAAACAGTGTGAATATGGGTCCTTAGGAGCTTGAATGCCACCAGGTACCAATGCTCTGCTCGTTGTGGACAAGTACGACGAAGACAGCACCTGCCTTTGTGCAATACTTCTGAATGCTTCTTCATTGTGACTAATGCAAAACTGTTGTGCAATTTAACCTTTGTTTACTTCACTAAAATAATAAATGAGCCCAACTATTACAAGAGCAAGCCTGGAAGTGTGGAGACTTCATATTACTACTTTGACTAAAAAATAATAAAAATATAGTTTTTTAATGCAGGAAGTTCTTGCTTTGGTTTATTCCAAAACAAGCCAACTGCATCTCTTAAAGGAGTGTTGACACCTAAAATCGGACTGTAACTTGACATGAAAAGGACTCCAGCATAAGTTTTTAGTGCTTGCAAGGAATGCCATAAGGATTCTTAACCGTTTGACACACTATGTACACAATTATGTACACCACTTGATTTTGCTATTTGTATCAACTAGGGGCTAAGAAACATGAAGATATATCGAGCTTCGGATGAATTGAACTTTCTGCGTAATACATTTCTCTTCATTTAACTTCATTTTGCAGTGTACTGTTGCATATTTATTTATTTTATTTCATTTACCCTCAAGGCCATAGGGCATTATAGAGGGGAGTGGCTACCAAGTAGACAAGAAATAAAATACAGCATGAAAATAAGTTATTCAACAAACAATAAAGTCATCATTATACAATGTTAGCTGCGTAAGGACAAAAGGACAACGAACACAATACAATAGGAACATGATACATAACAATACATAACATAATACAATTGCTTATCGCAAAATATTAAGTTTGTCGGAAAAGATGGCTATTAGTAATAGTTACTATGTCTTCAGGTAGGTAGTTCCAATCTACTGATGTAGGAGGTATGAATGATCGATAAAAACACTGGGAGTTACATAATGCGATGCCAACCTTATGAAAGTGGTTGATGCGATGGGATATGTAATGAAGATTGAGGTTTAGTTGGTCATGCAGGGTGGGATGATGGAATAACTTGTGAAATGTAGCCAAACGGGATATTTTCCAACGGGATGCAAAAGAAGGAAGGCCTAGACTGGATTTCATTGACATCGTACTGGCAGTGCGATTATAGTTAGAAAGTATGAAACGGACGGAGTTATTCTGTACTACATGAAGTGAAGTAATCAAATTATCGTGGTAAGGATCCCACACAGAAGAGGCATATTGAAGTTTGGAACTTATTCATGTTTTATATAAGAGTAGTTTCAGTGCAGATGGTGCTTTTGAGAAGTTGCGACGTATGTAGCCTAACATGAGATTGGCATTATTAGTAATGTATTCAATGTGAGGTGCCCAAGATAGGTTCAATGTGATAAGTAATACCCAAGTATTTAAACGAGCTGACCGGATTGAGTGCGACATTGTTGAAGTATGTTAGCGGGGTGGTGGCAGATCTTGTTACGCGCAATGCCTTACATTTACCAATGTTCAAATTCATTCGCGATGTGCTGCACCAAGCTGCTACGATGTTAAGATCAGACTAGAGGAATGAACTGTCATTATCACTGGTTATTTAATGAAAAATGACACAATCATCTGCAAAAAGATGAATATTAGAAGAAATCGAAGACGTGAGGTCGTTAATATAAATTAGCAACAGAAGTGGACCAAGGACTGATCCTTGTCGTATGCCGAGTGGACCGCAGCAGATGACGAATTGTTTGAGTCGCTCGATGTGCCGCTGTCTTCAAGCCATGTGGAAAGTATAATTTTTCTTTGCTCGAAATGTACATAACCAGGAATGAATTTGAACAATATTTCTAGCCTAAAATTTCATTCTATTTATGCCGAAAGAGAGCACCAACGTCGTTAGGATAAATACATTTTTAATTACTACTTAATTAGGATTAGTTACTATAACACATAAATTAACATGTTATGACACTATTTCTGTTGCAACAGAATATTGAGTGCCGTCAAATAATGTTGTATCAGTCTGACACGATTACATACAGTTCTTCATAGGTGGCGTCTGAAAGGGTTTAAAGAAGGGGTGACATTTATTTATTTTTTTTATTTCAAGAAACCCCTGGGAGGGATTACATAGGGGGGTAGCAAAAGAAGAAAAGATACAATAGAAGAAACAGCAAGCATAAAAATTTGCAAAAATACAAGACTTGCTTAAGCATAACGAAAAAGGCAACACAATAACGCAACACATATTGAAAATATTGAAGAAGATAATTAAAAAAGCGAAACACAAAATAACAATAACATAATAATACAGTACAAAATAAGGATCAAATGGGTAATTGAGAATAGAGCAGAACATTAAACTTTAAGGTTATCATTCTTTAAAAGGTCATTAAATTTCTAAATGTTGCTTTCTATTGCAATTTTACGGGGCAGCTGGTCCCATTCAATGATGGTTTTTGGTATGACTGAATTAGCAAAAGATGAAGTACGGCATGTGAAGCATTTGATCTTGAGAGGGTGATCACTGCGTGAAAGATGGCTAAGGGTGACTGAAAAAAATCGTCATGAAGGAACAGATGATAAGTTTTATGAAAAAGAGATAAACGGGCAAGTTTACGACGATGGGAAAGGTTATCAAGACCTGCACAGTCTTTTAAGGCAGTGAAGCTAGTGAAACGCGAGTAGTCAGAGAAAATGAAGTGAGCAGCATGGTTCTGCAAGGATTCTATGTTATCAATGATTTATGCTTGTTCCGGGTCCCGTATAGCTGAAGAGTACTCAATTTTAGGGCGGATTAGGGTAATATACTCAAGTTTTTGCACGTGTGCAGGAGCATGACGCAGATCATGTTTTAACATGCCGAGGGAGCGGTTAGCAGCTGCAAGAATGTAATTGATGTGACAGTTCCAGGATAGGTCGGATTGTAGGTGAAGTCCTATATATTTGTATGATGTGGCTGACTCTACGGGTGTGTCATTAAGTGCATACGTGGTCAGGAGGCGCCTAGAATTTTGTGTAAAGGAGACAAGTTTAGTCTTGGAGTGATTTAGCTTCATTAGCCATGATGAACAAGAATTGATGGGACTTAAAGCAAACTTTTCAAATCGGTGGGCCCACACGCAGTGAAGAATGAAATGATGTGGGTGCTTTGGGTGTGTCCACTTGAGAAAAAAGAAAATCATTCCTGGTGTAAGCAGCCAGAACCACCTTGAGAGCAGCCCGACAACAGAGCAAGAGGGGGGACAAACAATAGTCCTCGTTGGGTGCTAGTCGTGGTATTGTGTGCGCCCTGCATATCTTCGATCGACAATACTAGCTCTTCTTGTGGAACGTCATAAGGGACCTCTGTCTACATCATACTAGTGGCGATGTCAGGAGGTGCTGAAAACCCAGATGAGCATTCACGTTTAATTTAAAACCAAATTAAAATATCTTAAAGGGAACATTCGCCACTAATAATCGGTCACAAGTACCCACTTATACAGGACAACCAAACAACACAGAGATCTCAATGTTTCCATTTTGGTGTCAGGGGCCCTTTAATAAGCCATGAGCACAATTACACTACAGTAATGTCCGTCATCAGAGATGAACACAAAGACGGACACACCTGAAACCTTTGAGTGCTGAGTGTACTTTGTGAAGTGCAACAAATTCACTTTTTCTTTAATGCATTTGAAATATTTTAAATAAAAGGCTATTTGCTGGCAATATCTCAACGTTTAAAATTTTTTTAACATGTACAAGCTGTCAGACATGTAAATAAATTATTCTAATTGGGGTAACTAGTGTACTTCAGGCAATATGAGCAGCGCTCCTTGTAACCTATCCCTTCTAACCAACGCTGATGTCTCATAAAAAGCAGTTCACAAGTTTTTGAATTTATGAATTCTTAAAAAAAAAAAAAAATGCAGCCTTTTTGCACTGTGCAGGAACAAGATATGTAAGCTACACTAACGATAAGTTAGCTTTGCCACACCGTGTCTTGCATAAATGTTTTGTATAAGTAACCTCTGAGTTGATGGTACACCCACTCTAATTATGGTTCACATTCATCAGTTATGTTGGCCATTAGTAAGACTACAGCATGGCCCTTCGTATGGTTCAAGGTCCTTTTTCATATTTAGGAGCCGCCATTTGTCACACCATGTAGCACCACATTAACACTGTGCTACATAATACATTCTTCCCATGCGAAGATTTTATAAACTAGTGATGAATGAATACAGTAATTGGCAATCAACATGTGCAATATATCTTTTCTGCAGCATTGCATCAGTATAACACAGCAAGAACACAATTTCAAACTTTGCAGAAATGGTGCTTACCATTGCTGACCCATTAAGCTCGATAAGCTACAATTTGCCACTTCTAAAATAATAGCTATATGCATTACAAATAAGTTTTTTGCTCTCTGGGAAGATTTAAATAAAAACAACAAATGCCAGTGTTATTATGACAATTACAAAATGGTCATTAATGACTGGCCATTTCACAATATATGTGCAATTCATGGCACATATGCCTGCGCTACTGCTGCACATCTAAAATAAAAGCCTCGCTTGTAAAAGGATGCAATCTGCATGGCAGTTTATTACCAAATTTGGGGTGTATCTTAGGCTGCCAAAGTAGGCTACAAGAACATGCAATACCTTCTGACATGCCTTGAGCGGCATACAAAGGTGTTTGCTCAAATTTAGAAAGTAGGTCGATGCTACTACCTCCAAAGCATGCCTCTTGCCACACAGTGAGGGACAGTTCTATAAAAATGGTGCAAAGCTGCATCGCCAGGCTTTACACTACCCTCCCTATTTAAGCACAGCTTGCAGTCACTGTAGTCTTTGTAACTTAGGAGAAATCATTACATCAACAAAGCAGCATATCAATGCCTTTCTCATAATGGAAAGAGTGCCACGAAGAAGTCATAAAGCATCCACTGACTGCGTGCTCAGAGGGCCTCGTGGCAATGCATTTTACAAATTGCCCGATCTACTTCTCTGTGCGACTATACCTTGCTCCTCTTGGGCCATAGCACAATGATTCGACCTTGATGGCGAGGTGTTTCATGCATTTAGCACTGTAGTCGTTGCTTGCATTGTTTCATCCATGGCGCTGGCAGCAGTGCTGTCACAGGGGTTTTTTTGGGGGGAGAGGGGAACACATGCCTAGTACAACACTAGCAACAACCCTGGTTGGCAGCGGAGAACCTTTGTAAAGACCATTCCGCATGCCAGTCATGAGCCATATGAACATTGGTACTTGTATAATGCTTCGCTGAATTGGAAGTTCGTTTAAAAGAATAAATAAAATTTCACAGTTCTGCATCTCTACATCTTCACATTTGTCAAAAGTGATATTTCGGGCTTCTGGATTTATAGATGGTCCACATCTCGTAGAGAGACATATAAACTGGCATGCAAGAAGTTGTCAAGCTTCTCACTTACATAACTGCAAACATGCGAAATTTATACGAAGGAATAAGCTACCTTTTATCCTCAACGCCAAAAGACATAAGAAACTGGGTGTGTTATGCTGTGTCATCATAGGTGTTATCTTGTGTATCTTCATAGCATTAAAAAGATTTAGCAGAAATGCGTACAGCTGAATAAAACGCATGGCCTCCACATTCCCCAAACAGCTTCCACTGGCAAGTATTTTTACATTTTCAAGGACACTTGTGGCAGCCTCAATTGGTCTACTGCTTCTGCAGAATGCTTTTGCAAAAGCAAAAAAAAATATATATTGTTTTCTTTTTTTATAGAACAGCTCATAAATCTTTGAGCCAGTTTTAACATTTCCCGTGATTTTTACATTACGTACTTGTGGTAGGCTGAAGAGGTCTGTAGGCATTTGACACAACTTGTGCAAGAAAAGAGCTTCCAAGGCTTCTCAGAAAATACACATAGCTGGCATTAAGAGATATTTGCCAGGTTCCCTGTGAAGGCTTGTGCTAGAATTTCCGGAATATACTTGCCTTTGCAGTATTTTCTGTCTGGCACATGCTGTGTCGCTAGAGGTAGTTAATTGCTATTTGCTGCATTCAATTTTATATGTTTCTAAAGTGTTTAATATTGAATTGTGAAGTCTGATTTTGTATTATAGTCATGCACAAATCATGCAGCCATACGCAAGGTTCATTTGAACAGGCACATGCACACAAAACTGGCTATCACTTATACAAGGTAGGATGACGAAGGGTGCAAGCAATGATCCCTGTGATACTCCAGGTGGCATTTCACCTGCAATGCATTGGGTTTAAGTAATGCAAAAAATAAAGCAAGGTGTGTTTGTGTATTTGCAAGATCGTGGGCGACTTCCATGATATGCACTCCTATTTTTACTTGTTTCATGTGACGACTATGTGGCACTTGTGGCCAGGTAGGTTTTTTACTTGCCTTCAAGTATACATGACGGCTTGTTGCATGAGGGTGGGTTGCAGAAAGAAAAAAAAGAAACCGGCAGGAGCAGGGCTGAAGGGCACACCAGAAAATTTTCGTTTGTGTTTGAACCTTATTTTTTTCATCGCGCACCATCTTATATATATAATCAAAAATATACGAACGGCCGAAAGCGTGTTTTAAGGAGCACAATGGCTTTTCGAAGAAGGATCCGTTGATGGGCGAGTTGGTACATGTCTTGAAATATACTGAGTATGTGCAGCGCAATGGTACGAAGACAAGAGAAGACACACAAACGACATAGACTGGCGCTGACTTCCAACTGATTTATTGAAAAGCACGAAGCCCGCTTTTATGCATGCGCACCTGTTAGCAACAACTCAAACGCATCATCAGGGACCATACAAAACCTGCATCTCTTTGTCACTTAGATAAACACTTGGCGTACTTACACACCTGATAATCGAGGCAGCTCACATTAAGAAATCTGGTATCAGGTGGGTAAGTACGCCAAGTGTTTATCTAAGTGACAAAGAGATGCAGGTTTTGTATGGTCCCTGATGATGCGTTTGAGTTGTTGCTAACAGGTGCGCATGCATAAAAGCGGGCTTCGTGCTTTTCAATAAATCAGTTGGAAGTCAGCGCCAGTCTATGTCGTTTGTGTGTCTTCTCTTGTCTTCGTACCATTGCGCTGCACATACTCAGTATATTTCAAGGCTTTTCGAAGGTCTTGAATTCCCATTACATCGCATGTCCCCATTCACAGTGCGTAGCTTAAAATAATTCGAAGCCAGTGCTGGGCCATCAGCTGAAGCTAATCAATGCTGAAGTGACGACCGCGACGTAGGGAATGACATTCTTCGAAACCAGCTTTCTGAGCAGCGTCAAGGCTTGCACAAATCCGTCATGCCGTCGTTTTAACCGCATATGGCTTTGTCAACATCGATACTTACGTCGTTGCAAACAGATCGACGCAACTTTCGGTAGATGAAGGCATTGTCGATAACGGCGCGCGCACTAACGTTGCTTGAAGCATCTACAGTTTCGCGCGTATGTGATCCATCGTAGAGGGCTTTGCTTGATCCCATCGTCCCAGTGCCCACATTTCCTTAGCTTCGTCACATCTGCAATATCGGCGCTGACTCGCAAGAAATCCGTCATCCCGCCGTCGTGTTGTTCACAGCAGGCTGTGTCCGCTTCAATGCGTCCTGAACGAGACGGCTTTCGGCAGCGAGAAGTGTGCGCACAGCGTCTCGCGAAGCACTCGCGTGTATCCGATTCATCGTAGGGCGCTTACTAGGGTCGCGTCGTCCCAGCACTTGTGTTTGCACAGCCAAGGAGGAATTGGCACAGCAGTACAGGCGCACAGCGCGCTCACCCGCCGTCGCTGTTCTGATACGAAAGTACGGGAACTGGCAGCCGCCCGACACAATCAGGCTGTCCAAAATGCATAGCCCCAGAGAGCGCCGTGGCGCGGTGCATTGTGGGGGGGTTTATCCGCTCGCCTTTGTAAATGCGCTGCCGGGACTCGTATTCGCTGACGACATTGTGCTGCTGGCGGGAAACAGTGGCGACCTGCAGACCCTCGTTACCAGCTGTGCCGAAGCCATGGCGCCACTGGGACTGCAGTTCAACACGAAGAAATCGGCGGTGGTCAACTTCTCTGGCCCGGGGCTTCCTGGTTTGCTGACACTGCCAGATGGAGGACTGCTGCCCGAAGCACCTGAGTACCGATACCTCGGGGTGAACTTCTGGGCACAAGTAGATTATACAGCAAACCACGAGAGGCACTTGAGACAAACATCCCAGAGGGCCGGCCAAGTACTCCGTAGGAGGTGCCTGTGGGGTTTCAACCGCCCCATTATGGTGCGCGAACTATGGAAGGCGGTACACGTGCCGGCGCTGACTTTCGCTAATGCAGTGATTTGCCCCGCTGCGCAGACCCGGGAGTGGCTTGAACGCAGTCAGCGCGCCGTGGGACGACTGGCTCTGGGGTGCCACGGCAACGTTGCCAACGAGGCAGTCCAGGGTGATTTGGGTTGGTCCTGTTTCGAAGCGCGGGAAGCTCGGAGCAAGCTGTCCTACGAAGGCAGGTTGCGCCTGATGCAGCCACATCGCTGGGCACGGCGAATATTTGATTATGTTCACCGCAACGGCATCCGCACCAGATGGTCGAAAAGACTGCAGCACCTAAGCAGGAAATACGGCTTCTATGCGAGCCCTGTGCAGGAGGACACCGAGCGTAAGTGGTCCAAAGCAGTGAAGACCCAAGTGCGAATGACGGAGGCTGACACTTGGCGGCGAGACATGGAGGAGAAGAGTACACTGAGGATCTATAGGGAATCCAAACAGGAAATCCATGTCGAACCTCTATTCGACAATAGTGTAGCCAGCAGCCTCCTCTTCGAAGCACGAGCCGGCGCTCTCAGAACTCTGGCATATCGCCGGCGCTTTGATGACAGCGTGGGAGATGCAATGTGCCGTGTATGTGGTGCCGACGAGGAGACAATCGAACACTTGGTCATGAACTGCGAGGGCCTCACAACAGCACCTACAGATGGCACCACCTTACAGCAGGCGCTTGGCTTCTCGCCCAACGACGCTCCTGATGGTGGCGGAGTGGCTACGACCAAGAAGCGACTCAGTGAGTGGTGGACAAAGGTGCGCGCACATTGACATGTCGAAGATCTCCTCGTTGAACATGTGCATGTACCGTGGTGGTTAGATGTGTGTGTAGCCACTTATGTGTACGCGCTATCGTTTTTACTTTTTTTCTTTCTTTTTAAGTCCTTAGGCCAGGGCATCGGTTGATGCCCGCCCGTTACAAAGGGTGAGGCCATAAATCCTAATCCTAATCCTAATCCTAAATGAGCTTTATGCAATATGGCTGCCCTCGCTCGTTTTTGGTTGCTGTGCAGTGCGCTCCGGTCGCCCGTGCTCGTACAAAAGAAATAAATGTATATGCAACGTTTTGTTCACTTACCGAGCCCTGCGAGTGTCGTAATGAATCTTCTGAACTGTCTTTCGTGTGTATTCCGTGCCCCAACTGTGTGAAATGCTACGAAGGTGCCAGGAGACGCCAATGCCTCAACTGGCATTAACGCACACAACACCGGCGATGTGTAAGCCCGATAATGTTTTATTAGATATTCATAAATCATTACAAGACATAGTACACCACTGAGCGTTCACACAAGCAAACAACGCGGTTACATCGTGAAGTAGTGGCTCATAAAGCGCGAACGCACGAGCAAGAAGAGCTACGAAACGTATGTATACGCTCGTGTACACTATAATTATTTGCCTATTTCCTCGTGCCAATTTTATGCAGCCTCTTTGGGACATCACCTGGCCGGTAGCCTTGCGGAGAGAATACGACAGCTTGCAGCGCAAAACTCAGTGGCTGGCAAAACTCACTTCTCTCGACCTTTTGACTTCAAACCACCCGAATCCGTATTTTCCTTACTACTGGCTTGTTTCTTGACAAGTTTAGCATAGCAGGTAAGGTGCCGCGCTGGTAAATGCGAGGACGTGGGTGTGAATTGCCTCCACGACGGCCGCATTTGTTTTGTTTTATCGCCCAGGAAAACTAGGCGACAAAACAGATGCGGCCGCCGTGACGGGCATTTCGGTGGGGTGCGAAAACCGAAAACACGTGTACTTAGATTAAGGTGCACATTAAAGAACCCCAGGTGGTCGAAACTGATGCGGAGTGCCCACTATGATGCGCGTCATAATCGCATCGTGGTTTCAGCACGTAATTCTCCAAAAACAATTCATATATTAAATTTCTATGGATTCAAAACTATTTTAACTGGTGGAGCGAACCTATAATAAATTCGCCCTGGAAGAAAAATTATCCTAACGTCTAGTTTCTCTCTGCAGAGGCAATCGGCTAAGTTGTGTCCAAAGAGGCAAGTAATGGCTCGGAGTAGCACAAAATTTGTTTCAGCTTGCAGCTGACTGCAGACAAGTGGGCTGGGAAAATTCCAACCTTTCTTGGTAAAGAGCCCACTTGACAGCACGGCAAGTGCCCAGAAATAAATAGGTATGGTCTAATCATTCTGTGCATTCCCACATTGTAGGTAACCAGCTTAATTCACAACACAGATACATAACAAACACTTCATGGTCACAACAATACTGTAGGAAATATCAGTACATTGCTTGTAAACACATGGACAACAAGTAAAATTGTACAACCAAGTCATGAGCTCCTTGGATTGCTTATCCTTTTTGCTTAGAACAATTATAACACAGCAGTGTATGAGCACAAAAACAATAGTCTTGAACTTTGCTAAGTCAATTTTTGCAGCAGACTGCCAAGTCTTTGCCTGGCTTAATTCTCTATTTTTGAATTCCAAATACCAAAGAATCCTAATATGTACAAACTAGGGGTGTGCGAATATTCGAGTGTCGAATTCGAATCGAATAGTACCTAATTGAATAATTCGATTCGACTTTCGAATAGCTAGTATTTGAAGTTTCGAATAATTCGACAGGACAAATATCTAAAGCGCAACAAAGGCCGATGGTGCAACTTGGTTAGGGTGGGGTGGCAAAAACTAACGCTAACGTCTTTACACTAGGCCTTCCGTTAAAACTTTCACTGACATTCTGGTTGAAAAGCGAGCGCACGCTCATCTTAAAAGAGATTGTCATTTCCACACATAGGAAAGCACATGAGAATACTGTCAAGCCCTTCACAACTTCGTTCCCAAAACGAAGGCACGGACTTCTTGCGCAGTTTGGTCGCGTATGCTGCAAGCGCCGTAAAACGTCCCGACTTTGACCTGCGAAACCCTCGGTCATTGGCTTTGCTTGTAAAAGTTTGTTCACGCTGGGCAGTCGCCACTGCCACACCGAACCACTCGTTCAGAAACTTCCATCGTTGCGGCACGCAGTTGAAACGCTGCTGCGAACGGGCGCCCGAAGATATTTGGGCACGGAGCACCCATGGCGATGAAGCACAACATTACCGTTGTCAGATGAGCCGTATTGCGCGACCATGGGGAAAAAACTAGCCACCGTACCCCCCCTCTGTTAGTCTTTAGGAGGTTTGGAGTGGCGCTGCTGACTGGAATGGCGGCTCTTCTATCAACATGCTTGCGCGCCCATAGAAACTGAAACAAAAGCCACTCTCGAACAAGTGCGTAATGAAACTGTCGGCACGCCGTAGCGTCCCTGATTTGTCCTTTGTCTTGCCGTAACTGGCGGTACACATTTTGTGTAAGTATACTATTCGATATTCGATATTTTTGGCCACTATTCGATTCGATTTGAGGTGAAATTTCACAATTCGCACACTCCTAGTACAAACATTTGCAGAAACAATTTGCGACAGTGAGCACTTCAAAATGGGCCATTAGTCACCTCCATCATAATACGAAGCAGTTTCTCTGACACCCCTCTCATGTGTGCTACAGCACCTATTTGAACAGAGAATGCTTCTTCCAATTTTCTGACAAAATTGAAAGCTGCTTCTGTGGGCCCCCTAAATTACCTAGAGTCTTGTCCTGCATCTCCACTGCTTTGAACATCATGGAGATTTGGTTTGGTGAAGACAAATCTTGGCTTTTGTATTTCAAGAGATCCTTGAACTGTAAGCATGGTGCTTTTTTCAGAAATGCTTGTACTAGGTATACTGACACGTAACAAACTATGTTTGATTCAAGTACATCTGCTGGTTCTTCAGTGTCTGAAAGGTCTGAGCTGAAGGTGTCGGCCACAGTAAGACTTTCTTGATCGAGTCTTAATTTCTTTAGCTCAGTTAGAAGAACAGCCTTATCTGCTTGGCATTTGCTGCCATCTGAAAGCTTGAAGAGCTTCCCGACAATGATATGCCTGAGACCGGCAGTGAACTGAAATGTGTTTGCAGTCTCGTTACAGCTGTGCTGCTGCCGAATGATCCCAAACAAGTTCTCCAAGGGATCCTGATTCAGACGACGAGCGAGCAAAAACTTGAAGTTATAGGATTCCTGCAGATCTGCCCACAGCATACAAACCGCTTTAATTGTCACCTGCCAGCCCTAAATGGTTCTTGGTTGCCTAGGTTCTTTGAATTTCCAAGATTTAATCCTGCAATCCAAGAATGCAAGAATTCAATGTGCCCTGTAGAATACTAATTGTATACCTCATTTTTCTCTCAGCGATCTTTACACAAGAATTGTTAAATGAATCAAACAAGTGATCTATTTTCACAACAAACTCAGCTGTGCTTGTGGCTTCTGGTGGAGAACATTAAATGCTATGAATGCTTCTATTGCTAGATAGACACTGTTGCTGAGCACCCACTTTACTTTCATGTTACCAAATGCACTTTCATAGATGTGCCCTCAGTGAGTTTAGGTAGGCATCTTAGTTTCAGGTGATGTGTTGATTCATACAAAGTCTTAATATGCCCCCAGGAAGCAACCTTATCACCAATAGGAATATCATGCTTCCTCAGATTATTCCTCATACATTTCAACAGGTGGGGGACGTCAAAAATGAAGGAAATCTTCTATTTATCAGCAATAAAGAAAGGCCTGTCAGGGCTCACACCCAGTGTCCTTGCAATAACGCAATTGCTGCTACCCTGGTCACAAACCAATGCTTTGACGAAGAGGCCACATGCCTTTAGCTCAATGATTAGCTTTTTCAATGACATTAAAAGGGGCCCTGCGCAAACTGTCCCCTCTCTTCTCAAAAAGGCTACTGGCTGTATCCATTTCTTCGCTATCCCAGAGACCACAAGTGCTGCAGTGTGCGCTGTGCCATTTGTTCTTTCTCTGGCATTATCAACATATCCATGTATGATGTCTTCCTTAGGGTCATACTGCAGATTTCTTTTTAATGAAATTTTGTCAAAAATTAGGCAGCAAGCTCTGTCTTGAATTTCCCAATTTTTTTTTTGCCTTTTCTTTGAATAACTCGAGAATCTGAGGCAGAACTCCTGTCTTTATATTTACGGCCGACAGCCACGTCCTTCAGGACTTTACTGTGGGAAGGCTCAGTACTAGGGGTGTGCGAATATTCGAGTTTCGAATTCTAATCGAATACTAACTAATCAAATAACTCGATTCGACTTTCGAATAGCTAGTATTCAAACTTTCGAATAATTCGACAGTATGAATATCTAAAACGCGACAAAGGCCAATGGTGCAACTTGGTGAAGGTGGGGTGGCTAAAACTAACGCTAACGTCGTTACAATAGGCCTTTGTTAAACCTTTCACCGATTTCCTGGTTCAAAAATGAGCGCGTGTTTACTTTAGAGGAGGTTATGTTATTTCAGCACGTAAAAAAAAAGAAAGACAAGAAAAGTGGCAAGCCCTTCTCAACTTCACTTCCGAAACGAAGGTACGGACTTTTGAATAGTTCGGTCGCGTATGCCGCAAGTGCCGTAGAACGTCCCGAATTTGGCATGCGAAACCCTTGAGGATTGGCTTCACATGTAAAAATTTGACCACGCTGCACATTCGCCACTGCCGTACTGCACCACTTGTTCAGAAACTCCCATCATTCCAGTGGTCAAACAAAACGCTGCTGTGAACGGGCGCCTGAAGATTTTTGGGCCCAGAGCATGGCCATGGAGCACAATAACGTGACCGTTGCCAGATGAGCCGTATTGTACAATTATACGGAAAAAAAAAACTAGCTACCGTACCACCACCCTCTGTTGCCCAAGAGGTTAAGAGTGGCACGGCTAACTGGAATGGCAGCATTTCTATCAACATGGTTGCGCGACCATAAAACCTGGGGAAAAAAAAAAAAAAAAAACTCCCGAACAAGCACGTAACAAACCTGTCACCACACCATAGCTTTCTTGATTTTTCCTTTCTCTTGCCATTACTGACAGTGCACGCTTCGGTACTATTCGATATTTTCGGCCACTATGCGGCACTATTTGATTCAAGATGAAATTTCACTATTCGCACACCCCTACTTAGTACCTTTGATAGATATTTATATGCCTCAGGGCTTGTAAAGTAAAGACTGAGGGCAAACTGTCTAAGTTGCATCTGCCATCGTCTCCCATGTTTTTTCAGTGGTTGCAGATGCATTTGCACTCTTAGAATTTCCAAAAAGTCCTTCTTTAGGTACCTGCCTGCTTCAAGAAGAAGCTGCGCATGAGATGCAATTGGTTTCTTGGACTTTTTAAGTCTTGCAACAATTTGATGGAGGTGGGAGTTCTTGTCGCAGTAGTGCTGAAGCCTCTTCATATAACGTGGAGTGAGCACTTTCTGGGTCCTGGTCCTGGCTCTTGGGGTTCCTGGAAAATCAAAAAGCCACATCACTAATGTTAAGTCTAAGCAAGAGGCTTTAAAACTTGCACTTTGGTTAAATGGTTTGCTAAGTTTGGTACACTAGAAACACGTACATTTGTATTTTAATGCAACGTATTATTACCTGGAATTTTGTGTGCATCCTTTACAAAATTTGCAAGCTATGCCGAAATTGAAATACCAGGTCAGGCTAGTGTAAAAGGCTAATTTGGTATTTTTGCATGTTATGAGAACAAAATAAACACAGGCAAAATGTATTTTTTGTCACACAGCCACGTATATGACTGGCCAAAAGTAGGCACACACCCAGTGGCAGATAGTAAAACGTTAAAACAAAAGTGTATTTATTTAATGAAAGCATCTATTTAATGTAATGAGCTGTATCATTAACCAGTTGTAATGCCAATATTTATATATTGGGGACGCATGTGGGAATAATTCCTTTTTGTTTTGTAGAATGAAGACACACTTACTGGAATTACTATGTAATCTTGCATTAATCTTGCTTTAATAAGAGGAAGAATACCTACTCTGTGTAGTTGGTGCTGTTGGCAATGGCTCCTGTGCCCCCTGGGATTGCTGGCTCTTGTATTGGTGGAGAGATATTGAGGGGCACTGGAAAAGAATGCTGTATATCACTATATAAATTTAAGCAGGAGCAATGGCATTGTGTTTTATTTTTGGAAAGCTCCCACTTACTGGTCTTACGCCTTGATGCTGAGAGCTCTGGAGAGAAGTCGGGGAAATCTTGGTATTCTGAAAGTACACATCATTACATTAATTCTATATCCGCTTTAGAAAAAAAAACACATCAGATGAAATACACACTTTCAATCAAGTAAACAATGAAAATTACCATCTATGGAAGCAGCAAAACGAAGCTTCGACACTTGTGACATAAGAAATATTATTCGCGAAACCACTGCCGTTACAGGGTGGAAGGTACAAAATACTCATCAGGCAAAATTCGTTACAAAATTTAGATTTTATAGTAATCGTGAAACCAAGGAAAATGATGAGTTTCTGAACAATCTCGACGGTCCCAACACACACACACACCCCTACATTCTGGCGAGATGGGTCTTAGATCTCATCGGTGGAGGGGTATGAGACCCCCTGAGACCGCATTAACTTTAAGCCCCCTTGACTGCTGATAGGACTGCTGATAATAATCTAAATGTTTAACACAATCTAATCATTCATGAAGAACCCCAAAGTACTTAAACGTTCTCTTTCACCTAATGCGATTACCATTACGTTCAATAATCACCGCTGTTCGCGCCCCTCGCGGATATAAAATCTCTTTTAAAAAACTTGAACTCGATTATTAGAAACGCTGCACGCATAGCCACTTCAAGTTGCCTAGGCATCCTATTGCAAATCACGCGCAATCCCTTTAGGTACAGCACACCGAAATCACAAACCAGACGTGTCGCGTGTGCAAGTTACACGGCAATGCAAAGCTGACACTGAACAATATGTGGTTTATGTATTCGTCATTATAGCAATATATTAGTTGATGTAAAAACTATGTCAAAGAAACGACGACGGACCATTGAACAAGAGCATAACTGACGCTCCGGCTTACCTGTTTACGGTGCGGAATCAACAGATCGACTCCATGAAAGCGTCAAACGTACCCCTCGATCTCGATCGCTGCGGCATTCCTAAATTCGCCGGTAAACTGAGTCAGCTACTATTGCTGTAAAGATAAAAGGGAGTCTGCGAATTGAAGAGCGAAAGGTGCTTCCGCATTTACGTTGCCGCCGAACAATTTGAACGCCAACGGCCACGGAAATAATGGATACAAATTGGATTTTGGTCCAGTTAGTCATCACTAAAGTCCTAAAACGTTGACACTTCAATTAAAAAGCAGCTATACATATTAAGTCTAAACATAAGTAACTCTCTAGCTATCCAAAGCAAAATAACATGTTTAAGTGATTCATTGGCTTGCGTAAAACAATTTCTTAAAGTTGAAAATTTGGGTGGTTTAGCGCCCCTAGCAGGGAAAATGCAAACTAAGATAGCCGACCGCTAAAAGAGGAGTCAGTAGCTCCACTCTGCGCGCATATCGATGGAACTCGCCGCGGTCGATTTTTTCGCCCTCTGCGGCGATCGCTAGAACTTCAGACTTTCCGGGGCCTGGCTCCGCCAGCTACGGATGGATGGATGGATGTATACGGCTGTGCCCTTTCTGCCCTTTAGATGGATGGATGGATGGATGGATGCTATGAGCGTCCCCTTTATAACGGAGCGGTGACATGTCTGCCACCATGCTCGAAGAAAAAAGAAAGAACTTCCTTGTTTCATGCTGGCCTAATACCTTATCTACATTGATTAAACCTATGTTATTATACAAAAAAAATTATAAATTCACGGTCTATCTCTCTGCCTCTTAAGGCAGAATGACCTTATTTTTCCCCCATTATTTGTTTTTGTACTTTATCTGTACTTTTCTGCCACCAATACTCTAACCGTCTCTTACTTATTTCTATCGCGGACGTGTTCAGCTTTATTGGGTAGTGAGCCCACTCTCCGGGGAGACGAGGGGGGCGATCGGAGATCTCTGTTCGTTCGCGTTCGTTCTGCGGTGCCTACGTCACAAAAGTGAGAGGAGGCGCAGCTCTCCCGCCTAGAACCGCCGAGAGGAAGAGGACAGCCAATCGTGAAGCGGAAAGCTTTCCGGAAGTAGACGCGCATCCTGTGACGTCGGCACGGGGACCGTGAAGCGTTTCTCGCCTTTTAATAAATATAATTACTTTACAGAAAATTATTGCTTTTGCTTTTCAAGCTCAAACGCTCTTTCAAACAGCAACAGCTTTGAGTAATGATATTTAATAATGTTAGTTTTTTTTGACGTCGTCGCTAGATGGTGTCGCGCACGCGAAAAATAAAAAAGAGAAAAGTAGCGGCTGACGCAGTTCAAAATGTCGTCCCATCGCAACGTCTGCGTTGGTTCTCGGGTGTCGGATCGTCAAAAG
The DNA here is from genome assembly GCF_013339695.2 of Rhipicephalus sanguineus. NCBI lineage: Eukaryota > Metazoa > Arthropoda > Arachnida > Ixodida > Ixodidae > Rhipicephalus > Rhipicephalus sanguineus. Next base: position 25,714 of record NW_023616287.1, read on the forward strand.
GAGCTTCTGCTGGCTTTTGTGAAAGATCGCGACGCTGTCGTGCCCGCTGGAGCCGTCGTTCACAAGGGAGGACCGGGACGACATGTGGCAAGAGCTAGTAGCGCTTTTGAACGAAGAATTCCCTGCGCGTAACACCAGAGCCCAGTGGCAGGCCCAATGGAGGAATGAGCGCTGCTATTCGCAGCAGGGTCTTGCCAAACTCCGAGGGCAGCAGAGGTGAGTGCGAGCACAATTGTATTGTGGTCGGTCATCTTACACGTCCCGCTTGTGCTTTACAGCGGCACCCGAGGCGGCCAGATTTCGGATTACCGCGGCCGTGTCGTGCTCGACAGAGACGAGTGTGCGAGGCCCAGAGTTCGGGTGGTCTGAATCGGTAAGCACTGGCTTAGAATATCATTGTTACTTGTATGCTGCGAACAAGTGGGCTCATTTGCTTCGAGCCATTACGCGCTGTTAGTTTTACTTTTTCAAACAATATCGAGTGGATCACCCGGCCGCCGCGTTAGCTGAGGTGCTAACACGTTGCACCGCCCAGAACAGAATGCGAAACAGCCACATTTGCGGTGATGACGAAAGAACAGCCGCGAACTATATTTCGAAGCTCATTAGAGCACCCTACGTGTTACAACCCATTTCTCAGACCCTCGAGTCGAGTGAGGTGCGTAGCCAGTAGGCTTGCCCCCCCCCCCCTCCACCCCACTCTCCGAAGTCTGTGTGTCATAGCATGCCGCTGTTGAAACATTCTAAAAAAAACATTGCTATTGTCCACTTCCACTCCATACTTCTTATTGCACTCAGTGTGTCAATCAAGAAACTTCTTACTATAACAGGTGAGCCCTGCTCCAGCTGCTGCTGGTGTGGCTGAAGAGGATGTGGCCCAGGATCTTCCCCGTGCCCCAACTCGTAAGTTTCGCTGATGTTTTTGATTAACTGTAGATGGTGTTACATGCTCACAGGTGATGCTCATGCGTGCAGGCATATGTTTGTGAAGAGATGACGTCTGTGGGCATAAAGACAAAAAGCTGCACGAAAAAAATTTGGCAAATGGTTGCAGGAGCTAGTTAGTTGTATGCATAACTGTCAGATGGAATAAACAGGTGTCCTGCCTTGCAGTTATGGTGAAATGTAGCAAAAAGGTAGCATTGCAAAAATGTTCAACATCTTGAAATGTTTCCCTATTTTGTCAGTTGCTTCAAAAGTGAAACTGAAAATGTGCTATTGCTAAATATACTGTTCAAAAAGCAAGCTCGTTATATAACTTCTTCACATAGCCATCATACACAAATGCACATTTTTGCACCTGTGTTACACCTGCTTGCTGTATGTTTTGCATACTGCAGCAGCTAGGGTTTCGGAAGGAGATTGTGTCAGTCATCGCGTAAAGCCGGGCAAACAATTGTGTAGCCCTGAAAAGGGCTGTTTGGTTGCTTCTCATGCAGAGGTGGTTAGAGGTGTGAGATGCGTTTGATGAGATGAGCGAAAATGAATTCCGGCACCGCTTTGGTCTGTCCAAACGAAGTGCGTTGGTTGTGCGGTGAACCAAGCACCATTCATGGATGCCATTGGGTCAGTGGATTTTCAACACAGAGGAAATTGTTGCACACACTGAAACTCTTCACGAACAGAAGCTTCCAGCGAAGAGTCGGTAGCAGGAAATTTATAGATGATAATGGCAACACATTTCTTGGTTTCCAGCTCATGCCGCAGCTGCGAGATGGGGGCAACCGGCAGGCCGAGGCGCTGGAGTTACTAGCCGCAAACACCAGGCGGCAGGGCCAGGCATCATTGGAAAGCTGCGCGAGGTTCAACTTCTCGGTGACGTGGTACACGAACTGCAAGGCGTTGGTACCCTCGCCCGGGCCCTCATTGCAGCGGAAGCCACCTGCACAGTGATTTGTAGACTAGTTGTACATACATGTAGATTTATTTTTGTTCACATCACGAGCTATGATACGCTTGCTTGCTTCAATGGTGCCCTGCAATTTTTTCTCAGTTAATTTTCTTTTTCTGCATATCAGAAGCACTGATGTGCTGTTTCATTGTACATGCATTCAGCAATTCAGCAGTCATGCATTCAGCAATTTTGTAGTATATGCACATAGTGCACTGTAGTGTATCTTTATGTTTACAGTGTATACGTGTAGAATATTGTGGTACACTGTACGTTTTCTATCGATTTTTACACATCCTAGAAAAAAAGAAATGCGTTTGTGAACGGTCTAGGTTGCACAACAATTTTGAAATATTGCAAGACCAAAAAATAGTTGACGAATACGTGTTCTGTTGCTTAGAAGTGTTTAGACAATAGGATTGGGTACAAACAGAAATCAATAATAGAGGAAGACATATCAGCAACCAACAACTTGCATTTTTTTAGCGAGTTCGATTAATACCGGTTCGACTGTGCCTTGTTTTCATGTAATACAATGACTTTCGTGCTGCGAGACGCGTGTGTTGCTGCAGAGGAGCAGCAGGCACTTTGTAGTAACTCCATTTGTATATTATAAAAGGAAGCTACTTTTATATTCTTTTCCTTGGCATTAAATTTAAGGGATATTTATTTACTTTGCTTTTTATGTGCATTGCTCGCGATACTTGTAATAAAATTTCACTTCTTACACCACCCTTGTTGTTCACCTCATTTAAAAGCACGATCCTTGTTGCACTAAAGCTAGCGCATGTTGCTGTGCTGATTCAACAGCCTTTTCAGGTTACCACTTTGGCTCCGAATGGCACCATGTGCCATTCACAGGTGAGCTCTCACTTGTGCTTAGTGTGAAGCACCATATTTTACAACCTGGTCGAAGTATTTCATCAGCATGGCATTGTGTGACAAGGGGCATAGGTCGGCAAACTCACTCATGAGTCGATTCACTCAGATTCAGATCGAGCTGTGAGTAATACATTGGTGAGTTCGATTCCGGGTGAAAACATTTTAGTGAGCCTGAGTCCGAGTGAATCCGCTTGAGGAAAATTTTGGTGAGTCTGAGTGAGCCCCAAGAGCAAAATATATTTCACGAGTGAGTCAGGGTGAGCTTCACATTTTTTGCCAACCTATTCAAGGGGGTTATTCATTGATAGGAGAATGCTGTTTCGTTGATATGTGCAGCAAACATTTGAAGTGTAGTAAAAAAAAACAGTCATTTGTTTATGCCAGTGACAAACACAATGAACAAAGACAAACACGCACCACACAATGCTGCCGAGGTCGTTGCAGGCGGCGGCGTACTCTGCGCAGATGCTCAAGCATGCAGGCCCGGTGGTTCTCGAAACAGGTTCACTACACGGTTGCGCTGCTGCTGGCTCCCGTTGTGGTGGTGGTGGTGGTAGCTCAGCTGCTGCTGGCAGCAGCTCAGCATCGTCTGTGTCGTCATCGTCCCCTTCGAGAACAGGCTTATGTGCCGCCAACGCAATGTCGTGCAGAGCTGCACAAGCAGCAATGATGCTTGTGCAGCTCTGCACAAGCTTACAGCGTTGCACCACTCCACAACATTGCGCATGGCGGTGTGGGCCTTGTTGTAGTGGTTATCAGGGGTGCCACGAGCTGGGCGTCCGGGCACTGGTGTCAGGAGTCACGGTTCTAATGTATAGCTGGAGTCTCCTGCACGAGGGTGGCATGACAGCTGTAGTGATAACGTCTTGAATGTGGCAAGCATTGACAGCACTTACCAAGCAAGCCGAAGTTTTGCTTCCAGGTGCTGACGGAGAGGGCTCCCCCGCCATACCCACGAGTCATGACATGACCCCAGGAAACATGGACTGACATCCAGAGGTCGGCATCACATGTCTGCAGAATTCAATTCAGTCAAAATTGTACCCATAAATGACCTTGGGTACAATGTTGCGTATTATGTTAATGTAACTACATCTGTCTGCACTGTTACTGACTGTTGAAACATAGTTATGAACAAATCATCGACAGGGTAGGACTTGTACCATAAGTTCTAACACGAGGACAATGCAGTGTCAAAGGGTAGTCTGCATGTTTACTGCTTGGAACAACCCATCTTCCAGCCACCAAAGCCTTTTAACCAAATTACTGCTGTATGTTTAAGGCAATGTATCACAAAATATCTACAACACGAAAAACTTCGACTGAAAAAAGGGTTATGAAACAATGCGTATTTAATGTATGTACATGCTCGGGCGCGTTCCGAGGGACCGAAGTAAAGTTTATTCATCTATCTATGTAATGATCCATGTAACGTCCATCACGACAATGAACAATAAGGGCATACTACGGCACATTCTGGGAGCGCTAATCTCAACAAATACAAATCGAGAATCAAGCTTCGGGTACACATGGCGAACGAGCAACGGTAATATTATGCACTGTGCAGGCCGCTGAACCAAAGTGTACTCCGCGTCACATGATTTCATCGCTTATCCTAAGCGAAGTGCCCTGAAACGATCCAATTCCCGTTCTGGATAGATCGAAAATACCGCTCCCACTATACTAAGTTGCAACAGCCTCAGTAAAGCGGAAAGTTTAAGCGATATAAATGAAACAATTCGCTACGCATACAATGCATGGATAATACTCACGATCATGGTGTTGAATGCGTAGTCCCTTCCCCGACATGTAATGCGTCGTGTCCGCGGAGCTCAGGCCATGGGGCTTCGGGATTGCGATGAGCGTACCATCCACGCACCCGACCACAACGGGAATCCGCCCGAGCCGAGTGAACGCCGCCTTTGTTAGCTCCTTCGCGTCCGTGGTCTCGGGAAAGGCCACCCACCGTTTCTGCCCGCCAACGACAGTGGGGCTCTTCGATTTTCCACTTCTGGCTACCCGCGGGTTGCCAGAACCAGCCAGAGCGCGCTCGTTTTTCTCGGGTTGCTCCGACCCCCCCGCGGCGCACTTCCGGTTGGCGTTCGTTTTTCTCGGGTTGGACGGTTCTGGCGACCCGCGGGGAGCCCGAGGGTCGCCAGAACCTTCCAGGACAATTTAGTCGTGGAAGCTCTCTGGAAGGTTTCGGGCTAGCAGACGCCGAAAAGAGACGATACGCGCTTGCCGCCATCTTTGTGAGGACTCGACGGATTGCAATGCGGGCGCTTGCGGACTACACCTTTGCTTGTCCTTGCGCTCGGGCCGCTCGGCGCCGTTCCGCCGTGCGAGATGGCGCGATTATGAGTGGCGGCGAGCATTTGGAGCTAATGTTTATTGCTTTTCTTATGTGTCCCGTGAAGTTCCTTCCGTGAACAACGCGGCGACCTGTCGCCTTCTATCCATTCTAACTGCGTCGTGCACATGTCCCAAAAGTTATGTACACGTTCGTACGAACGCATGGAGACACCTTTCGAGTTTATTTTTTCGTAGTAGTATTCGATTGTGGGTGTCATGTGTGCTTTATGTGCATTTAGCTGAGACGATTGTGATCGAACTAGCTATTTCGCTCCGTCGTATGTTTGCGTGCGTGAATCCCGTCAGAACTTAACTATTTCAACTAGGTATTCGATGTTGATAATGCACTGATCGAATAAATGCGATCGCGACATTGTTTTTTGTGTGATCCTCGTTGGTCGCGAACGGCGTGCGAGCGTACTTCGATCTACGGGCTAGTATATGAGGTATGGTATTATATGTTATGCTACGACGCGTCGATGTGAAAAAACGAAGATGAATTCAGAAATGTATACATCCTTTTGTTGCTTATTTCATCGTCGGCTTTGTCTTTTTCCACTTCTTAGTAATAATTCCATGCAGTATGTACGCGGTTATCACCCAGTAGCTCAAATAAAAGCTGAGCTAGTACATAAGATTTTTGGAGTGCCACTTACGACTGGAAAAGAGGCTCAGGCAACATCTGCCAAAACGAGTCGAAGACGCGTCACACAGAAGTTTATTTTAGATATAACGCGCACTCGTGGCACCCATACCGCCGCATGTCTCAAGTTATGACAAAACGCAAGCTGGTCAACGCGTGTGCACGTGCGACGTAGTACGCGATAGATCCTCGAGCTCTTTTGGGGACACGATCACTTTCGCGAGATTTTCGCGTCGTGTTGTGCAGCGACTGTTACACGTACTAAGCAGACGTGAGCTGGTTAAGCCGTTAGCGGCGCGGTAGCTCACCTTGCATCGCTTTTGTGGCACCGTGCGCCAGCTGGCTGTTTTGTTCGCGGACGGTGCGAGTTGCGCACGATTTTGCGAACGTACGTGATCGTATCCCAAATCCGTATGCTCGAGAATATCGCTTGAGCTTTTCAGCGAACCTAGCCACATATTTTCAAGCGGGCAATGCAGAAAAACCAACGCGCACGCGGCGCAAAGTTTCGTTTGCTGCCACGGCGGCAGCGTTTGTTTACGTTTACGCTGGCTGTCCCAGCGTTCGATTTTGTAATCTTGGGGCAGCTTCGGGTTGTCTCGGGCTTCCCACACACGTGACCAAGACGCTACTTCCTGTCCCGACCGGAACTAGCTGGCTGACCCTCTGGCTATCTCTGGCTGCCAGAGAACTGCCACAAGTCCGAAAATCGAAGAGCCCCAGTAATGGCGTGTGCCACCTCGTGGATGGTTTCGCTGACGGACGACTGCGACAGGCCGATGAATTCCTCGCTGCCGACAGCTCGCTGGAAGCATCCGCTGGCAAAAAATCTCAGCGCAGACAACACCTTCCGCTCTGTTGAAATCCCACTGGCTCGTTGGCACCCGATGACGGGGTCGAGTTCGTCGCACAACCAACGTACCGTACGTTTCGAGAAACGAAAGCGACGCCGGATTCACACTCGCTCATCTCTTCAAACGCATTTCGCACCTCCTATCATTCTGCACCTGCTTCGAGAAACGCCAACGTAGCAAGGAAGCACCGTTGCAAGCGCCATTTTCTCAAAATCAGCTGTTGCGGCAGCCGCAACCGCCGCATCACTCGAAATACATGCCGTGCGACGCCATTGTTCGCTCGAGAGAACGCGAGCGAACGGGCTCGCTCTCCGTTCACTTTTAGCAGACGACATGCTCGTTATGACGCGGCATGACGTCACCAAAAAAGAAAACATCAAGGAAAAAAAAGAAATGGCCACGCCCCTTAGAGTGGCGTGAGTTGTCCGGCTTCAGCCAATCGCGTGCGATCATCAGAACGAACGCGAACGAACGGCGCAGAACAGAGATCTCCGATCGCCCCCGAGTTTTCGTTTTTCTGAGTGCCCGCGTGGCGGCGCTACCATCGTCAGCAATGGGAGCCTTCGCGCCTTCGCCCCGCTGCTGTAGGGCTGCTGCTGTGTTTCGTCGTCGCTGCAGGTTTTCGGCCGAGCATTGCTTCGTCAATACGTTTCATTTTTCAGTTCCTGTAGTTGTGAACATAGGTCGGCAAACTCACTCATGAGTCGACTCACTCAGACTCATATCGAGACGTGAGTCTGAGTCTGAGTGAATCCGGGTGAGTAAAGTTTTTGTGAGTGTGAGTCCGATTGAGTTCGGTTGGGAAAAATTTTGGTGAGTCTGAGTCCGAGTGAGTCCGGTTGAGGAAAATTTTGGTGAGTCTGAGTCCGAGTGAGCCCTAAGGGCAAAATACATTGCATGAGTGAGCCTGAGTGAGCTCCACATTTCTTGCCGACCTATGGTCCTGTCTACTCAACTTCAGCATTACTATCAGCCTTATGTCGGCTCACATTTATACTCACGTGTAGTCCCGCATACGTCAACGCGCTACCGTTCATACGTCAGCTCATTATTTATTGATCAGAGGCGTGAGATGAGGAGGGAGAGGGGGAGGAGGTGCCTTGGCCTCCCCCCGCAAACTTCTTCATGGGAAGTTACTAATAAAAATATCTCGTGTGAGTCATCTCTTTCAATAAAACGGTCCTTATTGAACTACAAAGTCAGATAACTCGTATTTGAAGGTACGAGATCAAAAGGTGCTAAGTAGCGCACCGATTATGCGGGATATTGGTGTTAAAAAGCATTGACATTATGGTAGAAAAAGGCTAATTATAGGCTAGCGGACTCATGAGTCGACTCACTCAGACTCAGATCGAGCCGTGAGTCTGAGTCTGAGTGAATCCGGGTGAGTAAAGTTTTTGTGAGTGTGAGTCCGATTGAGTTCGGTTGGGAAAAATTTTGGTGAGTCTGAGTCCGAGTGAGTCCGGTTGAGGAAAATTTTGGTGAGTCTGAGTCCGAGTGAGCCCTAAGGGCAAAATACATTGCATGAGTGAGCCTGAGTGAGCTCCACATTTCTTGCCGACCTATGGTCCTGTCTACTCAACTTCAGCATTACTATCAGCCTTATGTCGGCTCACATTTATACTCACGTGTAGTCCCGCATACGTCAACGCGCTACCGTTCATACGTCAGCTCATTATTTATTGATCAGAGGCGTGAGATGAGGAGGGAGAGGGGGAGGAGGTGCCTTGGCCTCCCCCCGCAAACTTCTTCATGGGAAGTTACTAATAAAAATATCTCGTGTGAGTCATCTCTTTCAATAAAACGGTCCTTATTGAACTACAAAGTCAGATAACTCGTATTTGAAGGTACGAGATCAAAAGGTGCTAAGTAGCGCACCGATTATGCGAGATATTGGTGTTAAAAAGCATTGACATTATGGTAGAAAAAGGCTAATTATAGGCTAGCGGACTCATGAGTCGACTCACTCAGACTCAGATCGAGCCGTGAGTCTGAGTCTGAGTGAGTTCGAGTGAATTATATTTTGGTGAGTCTGAGTCCGAGTGAGTCCGGATGAGGAAAATTTTGGTGAGTCTGAGTCCGAGTGAGCTCTAAGGGTAAGATATGTTTCGTGAGTGAGTCTGAGTGAGCTCCACATTTTTTGCCGACCTATGGTTGTGAATAATGTAGACTGGTAGCAAGACTTGTTCACGGGCTGCTTTTCATGTGAAGAACTCCTTGCAGACAGCATTTTAGATGTGCTGACCATTGTGAAAGCAAGGCTTTGGCAAGAGGTTGGGTGCCCAAGCCATGCCTCAATGCTCTCTCAAAAAATAATCCAATTCTATGTTGTTACGCGACTTCATTTTTACATTAAGGGGCTAAACACAGAGCAGGCAAACGCCAAAAAGCAAAGCACTTAAAGATAAGCCGCTGCTCTTAATTTTTTTTTCCTTGCTATACAAGATTTTTTAAAATTTTATTATTGTTCCTGCGTTTGGATTTTACAAGTGTAGGTTAAACTTGAAGTATGAATCTTCTCTGAATATTCTTTTTCTGTTTCACTGACCCAAATACAATAAAATGCCAGATTTGCAAAAACAAGCAAGATATATGTTGCCACTCGCCATGCATACTATAGCAATAAACCCTTGAATAAGTGCCAATTCTGCTTAATTCAATTGTGAATGGTGGCTTTGGTCCTTGGCGTACCATCAACAGTGCGCTTAATATGATCTACCAGAACGTCAGTAGATCTGTATAAAAATGCATGTGTTTGAATGGAAATGTGTATTATTTGTCATTTTTTTAGTATTTCTTCTGATTCAGTGTCTTTACTTATTGTGTGAACAATATGTGTTGAGCATTCATGTGCTTTTGTGAACTTTTTTAATTTATGCTATGCTAAGTATGCTATTGAAAATATTTAGCGTCTCTTTGTGAGTATTTTTCTAGCATCTATTGGGCTGTTTTAGGAGACATGCTTTTTGCCGCACACGCTGATAAGTACAAAATGGGGCAAGGCCCTCTTCAAGCTATTTCAGCTTTTTTCCATCTGTTTTCACTTTGAAAAAAAAATGAAAGTGATTGATACGCATGGCTTTTGTGGAGTATATAAGGTCATTGTGCTGCCCCACCAAATAAACTTTTCACTTATTTCCGTGCACGATCATGGGCGTCCGGAGGGGGGTGCAAGGGGGGGCAGCTGCCCCCCCCTTGGAATTTTGGATAATAATTTTCTATGCAGTAGCAGTAAGCTACACAGCTTGATTAGCACACTCCAGTCCCGCATATCCCGCGTGAAACATCATTCAGGATTACCAGCCAACTTTGCACGTTACATACTGCTATGGACTAATCTTGCCGGTCATGTCACGGCAATGAAACAAAAGCTACATATGCTGTATGCCCCCCTCCCCTCCCCCACACTCTGCTGATGCACCCCCCTGGAAAAAGTTCTGCGGACGCCCTTGTGCACGATTGTTGTCTACATTTTTCCACACCTTCATTACAAATTCATTTTTTCTAAATACAGGAGTGCGGACAAGTAGTTCTGTAGAAAAGAGTGCAAATGAACATTTTAGGCATATTATAGTGTCAGCAGAATTGCTAACTGAATTTTGCATTCAACTGATAGCGGTGTTTGAATGCAATTTCTTACACAAATATAATTTCCAGCATGTCAGGGGTCTTCAAGAAGCAAAATCTGATTGCATGGTCTACCCTTACTTTCGGTCTTTTATTTCTTGGGCATGATTAGGATAGTTCTTTCCTGCTGTGCACTCCCACACATTTTCTTGCACTTTTCAGGAGAATATATCAACTGAGAGCGTGTATGGTGCTTAAGTTTGTAGTAATATTGTTTTATTTAGTGAGAGTATGACCTCACTAAAGAGACTACCGAGTACAAACGCTAGCATGAAAATATTAGTCTCTTTTATCTAAAGGCAATCGATGTCAGTGCACGTTAAAGAACCCCAGGTGGTCGGAATTTCCGCAGTCCTCCACTACGGCGTGCTTCATAATCAGAAAGTGGTTCTGGCACGTAAAACCCCATAAATTAATTAATTATCTAAACGCAATAAAACTGCGAGATCTTTTTTTTTTTTTAAGCGAGAGCTCGCTACTGCAATACAAAACTGGCGGTTTACAGCATATATTGCATCCGGCGCCCGCTGATGACGCGCTCATGTTTAGCGATACTTCATGCGCCAGAACGACGGCCAAAGCAAGAATATGCTCACGCAAAAGAAAAAAAAGCAACGAAAATGGCTATGTACAGGGGTTGCACAAGAGTAGTTTGTGCTTGAAGCGCTGGCAAACTAACCTTCGCGCTGAGGAAAGCGTATCCCCGGAGTCGAGGCTCTCCCGGTTTGGCGCGAAACCGGATCTGACGTTACCATAGGGAGGTACTCCCTGCCCCTAGACAGGTACTGTTGTAGCTAGGGAAAGATCCGACGATTCCTCGGCCTTGTCCCCAGCCTTTACTTGCCTATGTTCTACTCGGTACCCTCACCGCAGTCGCCGGCCTTGTTTGAGTTACGCCTTCTCTGCGCGGTGTGGTGATAGGCGACAGCCAGGTTAAATTCATGTGCAGGAGTCGCCTTCACTTGAAAACATCCGTCGAGACCTGCACATTTAGTTTTGGTGGTTTTGACGCTGTGCGAATGGCTGAGGCCGTCTCTGCGATGCACTTTCAGCGCGTAGACTGTCGTTTTGTACGTTGGTGGTAACGACGTTTGCAGTGCCAACGCGGACCCTCAAGATATATGCGACAATATAGGGGTACGTATTCTGAAATTTGAGATGCTTGGCTTCAGCCACTGAAGGTTGTATTTTCTTTATATTTTAGAAGTTCTGCAACTGCAGCACGATGTGGCCCCCGTGGTGTATACGTCTTCAAAGTGCTGCCACGTTGCTCCAGCTCTGAAGACGCCGATGCGGAGCGCCAGATCAAGAAAACGCGCTTGCTGAACCGCAAGCTGACGGCTACGCTGAAACGCCTGCCGTGTGTTCGAATCTTGAACGCCGAGGTAAGTTTACGCTGACATACTGGTGCGCGCCGCTGAGGGAAATGCCGTACCGTCGTGGTCGGCACGCAGCTTTTTTTAAGAACTTTTTAGCCGCGCTAGTTGCTCATTGCTTGCGGTAAAGTGATGCGGTAGAGGTCTTGCGGGTTAAAATACTGACATGCCGACCACGACGATATGGCATATCCGTATTGCTGCACGGTAAACCTGCACTGCCAACAGACCCGATTAAAGCGGTATGTAGATGCGTACCGTCCGCACCGCATTCTAACGAATTTTAAAACTTAGTTGTAAGTGCTCCTAGCAATTTTCTCCCGTGTATATGCGTTCATCTGAAATACCTGACTGTTGTTATTGACAAGGCGTTCACACGATGTTGAGATACAGGGAAAATACCGAAATGAAGGTGACAATGCACGTTAAGCACGTGCACACCTTTTAGTGATCTTGCATGTGGCCATTATACACAGTGGAAAACAAGGCCTTGAAATTTAATGCCCTTTCTTTAAGACAGTGACATACATGGACAGTGAGGATGCTTTTCAGTATTTAGATTTAGCGGAGTGAGGCAACGTGGCGCCATTTTTAGTAGAGGCATTTGAGAATACATGGCTTGCATGTGCCGTCACATGAGCTGGCTCGTATGTTAGAGACAGTTTTGATAAACCATTCCAGTGTCCGTGGAATGGTTCATCAACAATGGCAGTGGTAGTGACACAAGCATCCTAGCCTTTCTCACCGAAGGCCACTAATAGAGTAAGACAGTGTTTTCAAGGCATGGGAAAAGAAATGTTTGACTGAAACATCAGTATGTGGTGATACCAAATTCAGAAAACCGCCAGTGTCCGCATCTTCTCAGTGACAACCAACTCACTATGACGTTGTTAGGTAACTTTTGTTACCCTTGAATAAATGAAAGCCCACAGGTCACTGCTATCTCGATCTGTTTCAGTGGACGAATGAAAATCTGTCGACGAAATGGGTTCATGTATGTGAGGTGCCTTTTGAAAAGGCAACAATTAAAATTAACGTTTCAGAACCACTATGGGCCCCTTGTTCACAATAAAGAATGCGAAGAGGGTGATTATTTATGGCCTAGGTGCCAGTGGGTGCTGGTGTATATCCTGGGTAGGTCAACACATGTACAGCTAAAGTAAGTTGCACACATACCACATTTGAGATCAGATGTATAAAGATTTTCTTCATTGCGATTAGAGCAGTGGTGTCCAAATTAATCGCTTGGTTAGTAATGAATAATTATCCACCGGTGTTTGAGCATGTCTTGCCTTTCTCAAGGCACTTTTTATGGTGTTTTGTTGTTTGTTTGAACTTTTCGTTCCACTAATGTAGGATGTGTCACAGTTCATGCATTTTGTGGGTAACCTCCTGGAAACTATTTGTCTAAGGAGCACTTTGATTCTTTGGGAGGACAAACGGGAACAACAAAAGTATGTGGGCATCCCATGGTGCAGGGAATAAGCGAGTCACTTGCAAGGTTTTTTTACACTAATTGTGTGAGAATTTCCCAGATGCCAAAAAACTAGGTAACATGACAGCTCACACATGTTAAAGACCTCTTGGAGCAATAAAAGTTACCAGGGGTAATCTACAAAATTCCACGCATGAACTTTGATACGACTTATATCAGTGAGACTAGAAACCTCAAACGAAGTTCATCGTCAACAAACAGTGCAGCAGTGTACAATAGACAAAGAAGGGAACGGTTGTCTTTGTTCCCTTCTTTGTCTGTTGTCCACTCCTACCCTTTTTGTTGAAGATGGATTAGCAACTAGCCCAATCTCAAAGCTTGCCTCAGACGAAGGATTCAACACCAATAGTCACACTCGTTCGGAGCTTTGGCAATTTTAGAGCCCTGTAAAAGCCTTTTATTCATCAATAGAGAGCCATTGGGTGTTTCCCAATATGCCTTACAAGTTTGCCATTGAAAGTTCTGTCTACGTTAATGCAACAGCTTAAACATAATAATTCTAAGTTAGAAACACAGACAACTAACTGGCTAGAACGTGCTATCATATCCTAGTGGAAATGGAAGGACCGTAAATTATAGTGATAGAATCTAGCCCACTTTTTGCAGTTTCAACAGGATTTGCATTTTTAAAATGTGTTTCAATGTTGCAAAAACCGGTTTGTTGTGCAGCCTGGTGGACAGGCCTTCATACTGTGCAAAGGAGCCATTCGGATTGCTGTACAGTCTTCTGTTCTTTACATGCACCATAATTCGTGCTTGATATTACAATCTATATTATTAGGCATCCCCACTTTATTCTATGCTTTTTATAAGGCAAAAGGAGTGATTGCTGAGAGGCGGCTTTGCCATCACTGTGACTAAGGGAACTGGCAACCTGTGTCAAGCCGTGGTGCTTATGCGCAGTGCGTATACATGCTGAGTGCACAAACACGAACCACAGCAACAGGGGCTTTATAAGCACAATGTTGCTTTCTTATAGATAAGGCCTTGCTCGTTTGCTGGCGTATTATTGCTATTGTGCTAAACTACCACTGTTTACAATGTGTTGTGTGTATGACTGAATTGGTGCGTAAAATTGTGATAAAAATTTCGAGCCATTCCATTTTGTGAAGGCAGGTTACCAGTGAAGCTGTCTAGCACATAACACACAAATATGAACAAATGTATGAACTCGTTTCTTGTTATGATTGGTGGTAAATGTGATGAAAGGTACACACACACACATTTGTTGTCTTGATCGGTGGCTCATTATTTTTTGGTCATGGTGATGACGATGGCCTTATTGTTGCTATGATGCGCAATGATCAGCTTGGTTACAACCTTGCACATGTTCTTAGCCAGAGTCTCATCTATGCCTGTCTGGTGGTGAGGTTTGTACAAATTGTGTCGCACAGGAAGCCAAAGCATTCTAACACAAATTGCATAACTACGGTGGTTTGTTTTTGTGTTTTATATTTTTTCAAATTAGAGGGTAAAAATTGGGTGCTATTTTTCAAGCTGGTAATTTGAGAGAAATCACATTTTTCGTGGAACCATCATTGAACTGCATGTTTTTGGGGGGGTTTAGTTTAGAAATGCTACATGAAATACATTTACACAAATTGATAAGTCAAAAGGACAGTAAAGAGCCTTGATAACATCTAGGAAAAGACACATTTAATTCACAAAAAGCTGATCACCGATTTTTTACGCGTCCTTGTTAACGTACATTGCCATTTGCGTGTGCAGCATGTTGGTCTTCATTCGAGAGCTGTCTCACCTTTGGATGTACAGAGGCATCCACTTCCACCTTGAGCACCGCACCGTGCAGCCAACGCTCCGCGGAGCGTCTCTCGCGGGCGGCTGGGGCACGCAAGCGCAGTGACAACTGTAGGTGGTGCCTTCGCCGCGTCGTCTGCTAAAGCGCAGCGGCTCCGCCCAATCGCGCTTGCTCTTCGATGAAGGTAACTTAATCTCATGGAAATCGAGAAGCGCAGCGACTGCGCCTCGTTCCGCACTGCTTTTTTACCTACTGTTTTCTTTTTCTGCATGCGATCTTAAAAGTAATAAACCTTGGCCCGTGCATAAGATCGCCAAGCCGGGCTGGCACTCCCGCAACTAAGCTACTCAGATGCTTTGTGCCGTACAGTTAGAATATTCCCGCTACTCACACGGTTGTTTTCATCAGCTGAAAGTTTGGCGACACAAAGTCAACAATAAAAAAATATTGCGCTGTGAATTGAAGGCTCACGGAAAACTTTCTGCTTCGTGCTAAAGTTTTGAGCCAAGAAATATATAAAGCGATACGCGGTGCTTTGGGTCACCTAGCGATAAAAAGGGAGTCAAGCTTTATTCAGCGCCTGCTTACAGAAGTAATCATTTGTCAGCGGCGCTTCTTTGGTGAACTGATTGCGTGATATGAGTTCAGCTGAAAACTCTATTAGAATGCTTCTTCATTTTTCTGCATGAATGGTACGAATAAGCATGGTTGCAAATGAGTAGCAAATTAGGGCGGCGTATTGGCGAGTTAAATTCGCTAGCGCATGAAGGCAGCAGTGCTGATAACACCTGAATGTAATGTAACTTCTCTGAAATTGGCAAATTGCTCACATCCTTTTGTTTTCAGGCGAGTAACAATCCAAACTTTCGCACATTTAAAGCTGTTATGTCAGACCTTACCATGCATTTATCGCCAATTTTGCGGCGCCTAGCTTTGAAGCTGATCAAAACATTAGCGTGAGCAGCGGGAACATTCTGGCTACTGGGCTCAAAGGAGCCGAGTTGCTTAGTTGTAGGAGTTCAAGCGCGGCTGTGAAAGTTTACTCATGCATGGACCGAGGTTTATTGGTTGTGAGATCGCATCCAGAAATGAAAGAAAACACTAAGCAGCAAAAGCTAGACGGAACAAGGTGCAGTCGCTTCGCTTCTTCCTAACCATGCCGGATGCTGGATTTGCATGCTGCATAGCAAGAGCGAAGTTAGCTTCACCGCAAAGCAAGTACAATTCGGCAGAGCTGCCGTGCTTTAGCAGACGACGCGGCAAAGGCTCCGCCTAGAGCTGTCACTGCGCATACGCGCTAGTTACCCAAGCAACCAAGAGAGGCGCTCCGCGGAGTGCTGGCCGCACGGTGCGGTGTTCAAGGTGGAAGTGGACGACTCTGTACCTCAGCTGAAAGAACCCTCTCAACATCACAGCTTTCATTAGCTATAGTCGGGTACAACTTTAGAAGGCAGCGGCATTTTCCCCCCAAAGGCGGATGCATACGAGCCTCCACCAATAGGTGCGCACTTCAGGTGACGTCATGAGCCGGACGGCCGGTGACCCCGCCGACGGAGAACATGCCTAACATGCCTAGCGGGACTATTTCTTTAGTCGCGGAGGCAATTGGCTGCTGCGCTTCGGTCCATCTGGGCGGGGCCTCTCCTGTCTTCTAAAGTTGTACCCGACTATAGGCACAGCAATGTCATTGCAGCATTTGCTGGCCTCGGGTAGTGAGCAGCAGAGTCATGCCAATATTCAGTGAGTTCAGCAGCTGGTTAGTGTGGATTGCTTCCAGCAAGTACTGGTTGCACTTGTGAAGTGAATTCATGTTTTTAGTCTCTAAAATGAAGGTAGGTCAGTTGTTATGAAATGACTGTCTCAGCAGACAAGAGTCTCTTGCAATGGATTCAATACTGCTTGCAATTTCCATAACGTTAGGTGTTTTCACCTTTGTTTGAGACGTTCCGTTTAACAGTGCAGTACCATTCTGTGAAGAGTTTTGTGCAAAACTCCACGCAACATCTTTTCACTAATGTGGTGCTGCTGTTGGGTTACGTAGACAAAACGGGTTTTACCAGTCATTGTTGAAAGCTCGCCGACCATCTGCGGATGATGGAGGATTTTAGCAAGTTTTGGAGGCGTCCGGACGGTTGCTTGCATCTGTGTGTTAGAGCAGACAATGCAGCACTGCATGTGTCACAACTTTGTGGGTGCACTTTTTCTAGCTTCCTACACGGTGATGTCGGTGTCCAACTTGTCGCCCAGAAACCGAAACCGAAGTCGTTCATACAAATAAGGCGATGTGAAATAGTTTCGAGAGAATACATGAATTTGGGAGTGTGTCTCATGCTTCCTAGATCAATAAGAAATGTTTGCAGCAAAGAATGAAACAAGCCACAAATTTGATGGCACCACCCCTTTAAGTGGTTGTGTGTGAACTTGACGTCAATTGGACACTTTGGTGCTTTGTAACTCCTATCTAACAAAAATAATGCAACATGTGTTTTAGAGATTAAGTTAGAGCACGTGCTTGGCTTTAATTCTGGGGAGTTTAAAGAAAATTGAAGATGGCCTTTTTTTTAAACTGAATTTCGAAGTATTTTATTTTTAGAGACGTTTCTTACCATATGCATTTATGGTTTGCGTCTGACATCATCCTCGGCAATCATACTTAGCACAATGGTTAACCTAATGCGTGGCAAATCTCTGGAAAATTTGGGAAATTTCGAGTATTATAGACGCGGATTGAAAAAATCTGAAAATAGAGCATTATTGAGCAATGGGTGCCATATTTGCAAACTTCTTGCATAAGTATGGGCAACAGAATTGCAACATAACATTTGATAAATGCACGTTACTCACAGTAAGCCAAGAAAAATTGACTCGCAGCTGCATAATTTCTTTGTAGGATCTCGTCAAAATCGTATTTTCGGAAATTCGCGAAAGCAGTAGTTCTGCTGAGTGAAAGACTTCCGTCCAAAATTTTTTGACTTAGGCAAATTTTTTTTTCGCAAACTAACATTGGTTTTCGTGGCCCTAGGGACCATACGCAAAATATTTTTTTTTTTTTCAGCGAAACTTAAAGGGGTCCACAGACATGCACCCGATGTTATCTGAATACACTCTATCTGCGACAAAGTAGTAATCTTCATGTTTGCTCATGGATCTTTATGAAATCGGAAAAATGTGGAACTAGCTGTACATTTGGTAATTTGCCCTACCTGCACGCTGTGGCACCTATGCTATACATAGGCGCCCACTGATGCTTTTTTAGTGTGGAGCAATGGGGCCATAGTGGTCCCGAAGCATCAATTTTATGTACTTTTAAAAAATTGAGGCGCGTTCTAATATGTTAATCTGGTACCTTCCCCATCTGAAAGTTTTTATCAGACTTTTGACTATGTAGTGAAGTGTACATCACAGCTTGCTGTGTCAAAATTCT